>NC_047108.1:39607532-39685032 GCF_902500255.1 Thalassophryne amazonica
AGCACCTGTTGAACATGCTTTTCTCTTTGAAAGCCTGAGGAAAATGGGACGTCCAAGACATTGTTCAGAAGAACAGCATAGTTTGATTAAAAAGTTGATTGGAGAGGGGAAAACTTATACGCAGGTGCAAAAAATTATAGGCTGTTCATCTACTGTGATCTCCAATGCTGTAAAATGGACAAAAAAAACCAGAGACGCATGGAAGAAAACAGAAAACAACCATCAAAATGGATAGAAGAATAACCAGAATGGCAAAGGCTCACCCATTGATCAGCTCCAGGATGATCAAAGACAGTCTGGAGTTACCTGTAAGTGCTGTGACAGTTAGAAGTCGCCTGTGTGAAGCTAATTTATTTGCAAGAATCCCCCACAAAGTCCCTCTGTTAAATAAAAGACGTGGAGAAGAGGTTACAGTGTCAAAGAACACATCAAATGGCCTAAAGAGAAATGGAGGAATATTCTGTGGACTGATGAGAGTAAAATTGTTCTTTTTGGGTCCAACGGCTGCAGACAGTTTGTGAGACGACCCCCAAACTCTGAATTCAAGCCACAGTTCACAGTGAAGACAGTGAAGCATGGTGGTGCAAGCATCATGATATGGGCATGTTTCTCCTACTATGGTGTTGGACCTATATATCGCATACCAGGTATCATGGATCAGTTTGGATATGTCAAAATACTTGAAGAGGTCATGTTGCCTTATGCTGAAGAGGACATGCCCTTGAAATGGGTGTTTCAACAAGACAATGACCCCAAGCACACTAGTAAACAAGCAAAATCATGGTTCCAAACCAACAAAATTAATGCCTCGCAGATGTGAAGAAATCATGAAAAACTGTGGTTATACAACTAAATACTAGTTTAGTGATTCACAGGATTGCTAAAAAAGCAGTTTGAACATAATAGTTTTGAGTTTGTAGCGTCAACAGCAGATGCTACTATTATTGTGAACACCCCCTTTTCTACTTTTTTTACTAACAGCCCAATTTCATAGCCTTAAGAGTGTGCATATCATGAATGCTTGGTCTTGTTGGATTTGTGAGACTCTACTGGTACCTTGTTTCCCAGGTAACAAGAAATATACTCAAAACCTGGATTAATCTTTTTAGTCACATAGCACTACTATTATTCTGAACACTACTGTATATGAATTGTGTCTACTGTGAAAACATTACGCGCACATGTGCATATGTATGTGGTGTGGAAAAGCTATGGATATTTGTGCCAAATGTGAAAGATAAAGACAGAAGTATAATAGTGAGTGTTTTTAAAGAGGTGCCACATAGCCCCCAAACTGGGATGTGGTCATTACCCCGTGCTGCCTGAAGGCAAGACGCAACCATAAGGGGAGGTGATGGTCTAGTGGTTAAGGCATTGGGCTTGGGACCAGAGGATCCTCAGTTCAAATCCCAGCCTGACTGGAAAATCAATGGCCCTAGTTGCTCCCAGTGTGTAGTGAGTACCTTGTATGGCAGCACCCTCACATTGGAGGGGAGGCATTATTGTAAAGTGCTTTGAGCATCTCATGCAGATGGAAAAGCACTATATAAATGCAGTCCATTTACAAGGGGCCAATGAAATAGTCCCATCACCCCCTCTCTCTGTCTTTCCAAGTACTTTATCCTGTATTAACACTGTTATCGGCTTGAATCAGCAATGCATCGTGACAAACAGCCAAAATACTTTCAATAGCTGAAGTGAAGTCTTCTATTTATTTATTTAGTTATTTAGTTAGTTAGTTATTGTGCAATTTTATGACAGAATGTACTGTTGATTCCATACAAGTAACTTTAACTGTAACAAATCACTTAAGATACAGATTATATAAAAAGCTAAAGAATCATGTCTTTATTTCTTGAATGTGAATTTGAATGTGAATAAAAATGTATCTTAAAAGTTTTGTACCTGTCAAAACCCAAATACATTATATGATATAATTCCAGTTTTGCCTGCTGTGAGAGTAAGTAGTAGTTACAGAAATCACTGAGGAATTCTGGTAATAATTAGTTTACCCCACAGTCCCATGAACCTGTCCCATCCAAAACACTGATGTGACAACGGATTTATTGAACAGTCATACCGCTTGCATGGCAACATTTTTATGGAAGAGCAGATGAAGAAATATTTAGCAGCTTTGCTCGTTGATCGCAATTTTATTGTCAGTCCAATCCACTTTATTTATAAAGCACATTTAAACAGACTCGAGTCTCCAAAGTGCTGCACAGCAAAAGCATAGACACGCAAAATAGTAATAACAATAATAACAGTAAAATAGATAAGATAAAATAATGCATAAATAAATAAAACCATGATAAAACAATAAATTTCAATAAAATAAAAATAAAATAAGACACAAGGACCGTACAACTCACGCAGTGTTAAAAGCCAAGGAATAAAAGTTGGCCTTAAGACGGGACTTAAAACACTCCACAGTGGGAGCAGATCAGACGTGTAGGGGCAGAGCGTTCCTGAGTCTTGGACCGACCACAGAGAAGGCTCTGTCCCCTCGAGTTTTAAGTTTCGTCCTAGGCACCATGAGCTGGGACTGGCCCTCGGACCTCAGAGCTCGTGCTGGAGTGTAGACCTGGAGGCAGTTGATGATATATTGCGGAGCCAGTCCATTCAGAGCTTTAAAAACAAACAAAAGTATCTTAAAATCAATTCTGAAACGTACAGGGAGCCAGTGCAGAGAAGCCAAAATTGGGGTAATGTGCTCACACTTTCTGGCCCCTGTTAAAAGTCGAGCCGCTGAATTCTGGACTAACTGCAGTCGGGAAAGTGTTATGGCTAATTCCGGAATAAAGTGCATTGCAGTAGTCTAAACGAGAAGAAATAAAAGCGTGCATGACTATTGTCATCAATATAAGGTAAGAAACCAGATCAGTTTTTAACCCAAATGTTGTTGAATGAATTAAAGATGGTATTATTTAAGTACTCATCATAATATTAGTTGTAATTGTTAAACTGAAAACTTGCATCAGTGACGTGATGTATGTGTTCCGGCCTTTTGATTATAGGTAGACTGCCCCTGGAGTCTAATTACACCACAACCCAGACAGCCTTTGTAAGTTAGACCAAATAGAGTAAAGTGCACTGTGTCCAGCCATTGCCCAGAGTACTCACACTATTCAAACAAACTGGATTTTTAGGGTCGAATGTGCTCAGGCATGGTATCAAGTTCCTATTGTGAGTATATCCTAAGGGTACGTACTACAATTAAGTCCTTATAGGCCCTGAGGTCCATTGGGCCATGGTTTCTTGGGTTTCCGTGGTATGAAGCCAATGGGAGTCCAGGCTTGCCCCAGACGGGACACCAGTCCATGGCAGGTTACTTCACAGCCAAGACTGGTACCCATTTTACAGCTGGGTGGACTGAGACAATGCAGATTAAGCATTTTATCCAAAGACAAAGACAGGTAGCACAAGCGGGATTCAACCCAGGTCTGCATATTGGCAGGACAGCAAGTAGCTCTGCAAGGGTAGAAATGTATTTACTTTAAACTCCCTGATTTAATCCACATAATTTCTGCCTCAAATATTTAATGTGTCAGTTGTGCATGTCCTCAGAAATTGATGCAACATGTAAAACGATGCAACACAACATGTTGAACAATAGAGGCATCATCAGGATGATCAACAGCAACAAAAAATGGTGAAAAGTTTGAAGAGAGGTTGTATGACCAAGTTTGCAATTACTCCCATTCATGTGATGTTTTGTTGCCGTGGCGCAGTGGCAGATATGTTTGTCAGGACAGCTGGCAAGAGGTCAGGAAAATTTTAAGTTTATTAGTCACAACATGCAAATTTGGGCATTATACACAGTGGGCCTCATGTATCATCGTTGCGCACTTGTGGCATAAATTTACGGTGTAAATTTGAAGTACACCAAAGTTGCCGTGACATGCATCAAGCAGTGCGCACCTGCCCATTTCCAGCGTACGCCTGACGTGACCTTGATAAATGCGGCGGGTGAAAACAATCGTAATTATAATAAACACGCCCATAAATATTCAGACTCCGCTTCAGACACACCCTCATTTTACGACATGGAAGCCATTATACACTTTTCTCAATCAGGCATTAACATTTTCTCACTTTTCTCTCGTGTGTAAACACTCTCAAAGTTCAAACCTTAGTAGAAAAATAAGACCAAACTGTTTTCAGGCCCAAACATTTGTTTGAGAAATAAAAATAGAATGTTTTCCTATAAATAATTATGATGGCTTTTAGAACTAACAAATGTAATTTTAACAATCAACGTACGAGGTTGGACACATAAGAAATTATTAATAGTGACTGACCAGTATTTCACAGATCGCGCCTCTGCGTCCTGACGCCGCGCCTTTTCCCACTCACACCTGGCTGCAGGTGTCTGTTTCCGAGTGACAAACACAGTTATGAGTAGTTGTTGGCGCTCTTTTTTCTTCTGGGCAACAAGATTCTTATAAACACATACACAGAACACAGAACACTGTAAAAAAAAAAGGCATGCAGAATTGGACTAAAAACTGAACGGCGTTATAGTGAGGGACCACTGTATTCTCTTTTCACATGTCAATAATTCTTGACATGTGGATATTTGCTCGCTCAATTAATAAGACACGCCTAATTTTTCAGATATCTTTATTCTTAAGATGTATTTCTTTATTTATTTTATTGTGACAAACGAATGGAGACGACACAACCTGATTGCAGCACGGGCGAAGGGAATGACAACACTACAGTTGTTATTATCAATTTCATTGTCTAAAACGATCACACCACATGAAGTTAAGCTCAGCGCTGCTCTGGCTCCAGGCTCGAAGTCTGGAGAAAAAGGCGAGCAGCGCTGTCTTTGTGGTCAGCGCTATGACCACGGCTCGTGCTCGATAGACCAGCAATCCCGCAAAAGCGGGATTTGTATTGATTATTATGTAGTATAATCAGGAAAGTGTTATTTATGTAACATATGCATTGATTTGTATAATGGCACTGTTTATCATGTTGATCAGTTTCATTTTTATGTGGATTCCAGCGCTGGTTCATTTTGGTGTATAATTTACGCCACCTCTCGACCTGGTGTATATTTTCAGTGCAACGTACGCCAACGACCACATTGATAAATGCCAAGTAGCGCAGCTGTTTTGGCGTACACCCCATATACGCTCAAATATCGCCGTACGCACGTTGATACATGAGGCCCAGTGTGAGTACCATGGTGTGGCCCTATGTTGGAATCGTCCAGTAACATACAAGGTACATAGTGCAATTACGCGAATGAAACAGCTGGTTGTCCACACAAATGTGTGGTTAAAAAGCAAGTATATTTCTGCAGTAATTCTCATCATCTCCTGACGATCGTCAGCTGTGGTGTCCTTGATGGAAGTATGAAGCATCTTTAACCTTCTTGGGAAGCAATGAAAGGACATCATTGTAAGTGGTAGAGGTATTATGCCTTAGAACTCCACGCAGTTCAGAGAAAGTGCAGTCAAACAAACAACACCAACTCAAAATCCTGTTACTGAAGAGTAAATGTTTAGAAACCCAGCAAGTGATTTTAATGAATAACTTAGCATTTGTGATACCGACAACGTAATAGCCGGCAGGTCCAGCAAAAAGTCAGGTGGTCATCAAACGTTGAGCCCAACTATTCCACTAAACTATACGGATAAATTCACATTTCCAGCCCGTCACTGCTCATTATGTATTTTATTGTGTAGCTTTCACAGGAGAACTTTTAGTGTGTGTGTGTGTGTGTGTGTGTGTGTGTGTGTGTGTGTGTGTGTGTGTGTGTGTGTGTGTGTGTGTGTGTGTGTGTGTGTGTGTGTGTGTGTGTGTGTGTTGTAGTGGACTCTGAACATCGGCAGGTCTTTAATGGTTTCAAGGTTTGAGTGGCTCTCATAAAAACACCAACTTTAAAGAGTCCGGTCTCAGAGTGCTAAAATGACAAAAGAAGCTTATAAAAACAGACTCAGATCACTTCGGGCACAAACTGTTTTCACTCACAGCACGCAGCCTGAACACTCTCCTGCTGAGTGCTGCCCCAATGCAAAATCTGCTTCCCATTCCCAGTTTTTTCCTGCAGTTACCATCCCCCTCACTTATTTCCATCCTGGAAGACCTCCCCCCTGTTTTCTACTTCTCAGTTGGAGTTGGGTGAGGTAAACAAACAAGAGTGTGTTGTTACCAATGTCTGACAATAGACACACACTCACAAACACGGTCCTGCCTGCCACAGGATACCAGTTTACTGAAACACAGAGAAAAATCATCTGCCTGCTGTGACCAAGTCCCAACAAAACTGACAGCAGATTCTCAGAGCTGGATTGTGGTGAGGATCAGTGTGGCGTGTTTAGTTACCTTCACCCTGATACAAAGGGGGTATTGTGAATTATATAACGGCTGGATCCTTGTCATTTGATTGGTACCTTCAGGGCTGGATCCAGAGTGAAAATCTGACAGATGCATTTTTGCCCAATGATAAAATAAAAATCGTACACGTCTTGTTATTCAATAATCCTCATTCTTTTATTTGTGTGCAACATACACTGTCACACTTCTTTTAATATATTGATTATACTTCATGGACCATAGTGAACACTTCTTATTTGTATAAATATGATGTCCTAAAAAACAACACTATAACAAAAATTGACTGTAAACAGGATCAAATTTATTGCCAAAATCTTTCAATTATACCTGAATCTATATGTGATTTTTTTTTCAATTGATAAAATCAATAAAAATATGACTGCATATATTCTTAATAATAATATATTGAGATACAGACAGTTACATTGTACACATATCACCATTGATTTTGTTGTGATTTGGCACTTTATAGGCTGATTAAATTGAAATTGAATAGAAATTGAACATTTTATTGAGTCTTAAAGTAAATAAATATGAAATTGGTCACTGGATCCTTAAACTTTGGACATAATAAACTCTACATGGTGGATCCTTGATCTCTGGACATAAATAGGAATAAACAAAATCTGTAGTTTTTGTCAAAAGCATTTCCTTTCAGACATTATTGGTATGAATGTCTTTCCATATATCTGAGCTGAGCTCTTACAGCTGCTGTGCTTCACTTCAGGATGTCATTTGTAAAGAAAATACAGCACGTCTCATTTTGGGAGAAAAAATAATTTTAGTCGATTGTAGTTTCTTGTCTGTATTACAACGTTTGGAAAGAGGTGTCACTTTATTTAAAGCGGCGATTCGTTTTGAAGTTATTCCGACCGGACTTTGTCTTAGCAGAGAGCCATGCAGCGTTTTGAGCTGTGTGAACGGAACAGAGGACGATTCTCGTTTCTTGACAGCAACAAGACAAGATTCCCAGTGAGTGACTTTAATCCACACAAAAGTGACTCATGGTATTTTAATGGCTTGAGAGGAGTTAAGAAGCGGACTTGCCATTTCTAAAGAGCAGCGAATCAAATAACCAACGAGCTAGTGGATCGAAGCATTGCTTCAATGGTTCACAGCTTCAAAGTGGAGCCGCGCTGCAGAAAAGGTTGATTACAGAGCCGCTGCAGACCAAACCCTGAATATCCGATTTTATTTGTACGTCCATATGACTTTGAAACTCGGAAAAATCTGTATAATTTACGGACTATAGGTTGACATGAAAACCACCGAAAAGCTGTGTTCACTGCGGGGACACGTTCGGCACTATTCGGGATTATTCAAGTTTTTTTTTTTTTATTTACCGATGACGAACGATGCGTACAAAAAATTGACCGATGCAACTGCATCGGTCCAAACCAGTCTGGATCTGGGCCTGAGCTTGTATGTCACGTGACATGGATTAATTAATTTAAATTTTGGACTCCATTTAAAGTTTGTGTTAGACTGTTAAGCCCCAGTGGAAGACCAAAATGTAAATTCCTTTTCTGTTGTTTATAAATTAATAAAATATTAAATGACAAAGACCTATTTTAGCAGTTATAAAAAACAATTAATGAATGTTTTTAAATTATTTCAATGGCACGAATATTTAATTCGGTTAAAAATTCGTACCATTTAACTCATAAACATTCATTATTTGTATATTATTCTGTGTCTTAATAAAGCCACAGCAGTAATTATATAACAGCTGAGTGGATCCTTGTCATTTCATTGGTGGGTTGTATGTTGTGTGACATGGATTATTCGTACCATTTTCCGTTGTGTTTCATTTACTGTGCAATAGTTCTTTTTAGCGTGCAACTTTGGTGCTATATGAAATGTGCTATTGCACGCCCCAACCACCACACATGCTCACACTACCGGGGACAGCGTTTAGCTAAACATGGCGGTGTTTGCTAATTGACAGTGCTTATTCTTCTAACGCACACACACGCACATATAAAAACAAATCCACTACACTGTAAACAGTCTGGAAACAGAGATGCTCGGATGAAAAGCTGGACAAATTGCTGACGTGATTTTTCGCTGGAGTGAAGAACTACACAAAGTCTTTTTTTTTTTTTTTTTTTTGGAAGTACACGAAGTCAGTGCATAGCATCACAGACTAACTGTTTTTCCAAGATGACTGAGAACAATTTTGGACTCCAACTTCAAAGCACCAGTGGAACACCAAAATGTAAGTCCCTTTTCTGTTGTTTATAAATTAATAAAATGTCAAATAACAAGGATCTATTTTAGCTGTTATATGACACAAATAATGAATGTTTTTTTCATTCTTTCAATGGAATGAATATTTCATGAGATGAAAGATGGAATGTTCCATTCAACGAGACAAAGTTTTTGTAGGGAGTGGTGACTATAACTGCTGATAGCGCACAGTCGCGTGTGACTTGTACGAGACAATGATCTTTTTTTTAAGTACAAGAAAAAGCAGACAACCTGGATGGATATGATTTCTCAAATCTTTTGTCTTTTACCATCAAGAGTCAAAAGCAACAACAAAGAAAGAATCCCAGAGTTTGGTTGAGACTGTGGGTTTGTGCACATCCAGATTATGGACATTACCAATGACTGATGAGGCTTTTCCAAAATATGAGAATTCATCTTTCATTTCTTTATGAAGAACGTGATCATAGCTGATAAGATGATCTGACATTTGTCAATTGTAAAACACATCTGCACACAAACACCTTGAATTCAGGTCAGAAAGATGAGGTTCTTGTCATGCATACATGCAGTCATTCTCTGACCAGATTTCCAATCAGATCTGCTTTATTTCCTGCTGCTCATCCAGTCTGAACCTGGTTTTAGTTATTTTACAATGACAGCATGATGCACATATCTGCTTTCGATTCTGAAGCATAGAATGTTCTAAAAGACTTTGCCAAAAGTGTGAGGAACATTATGTACTTTCTAGCACCATGTGTTTAGTGCTTAGCATCAGCTACTCCAAGTAACAGAGTCAGTGGGCCTCATGTATCAATGTTGCGCACTTGTGGCGTAAATTTACGGCGTAAACTTGAAATACACCAAAGTTGCCGTGACATGTATCAAGCAGTGCGCACCTGCCCATTTCTGGCATACGCCTGACGTGATCTTGATAAATGTGGCGGGTGGAAACGATCGTAATTATAATAAACACGCCCATAAATATTCAGACTCCGCTTCAGACACACCCCCATTTTACGACATGGAAGCCGGGAAGATGGCAATGAAAAAGAACTCCACCAATCACGATGCGTGCCAATAGAGCGTCAAAAGCGGCCGTCGTATCAATTGTTTTGTAGTATATAATCAATAAAGTGTTACAGTGGTCCCTCATTAATCGCTGGAGTTACGTTCTAAAAAATAGCCCGAAATACGCAAAACCGCGACGTTAGGCAGCTTTATTTTTTACAATTATTATAGACGTTTCAAAGCTGTAAAACCCCTCACTACACAGTTTATACACTTTCTCAATCAGGCATGAACATTTTCTCACTTTTCTCTTGTGAGTAAACACTCTCAAAGTTCAAACCTTAGTAGAAAAATAATACCAAACTGTTTCAGGCCCAAACATTTGTTTGAGAAATAAAAATAGAACGTTTTCCTATAAATAATTATGATGGCATTTAGAACTAACGAATTAATTTTAACGATCAACGAACGAGGTCGGACACATAAGAAATTATTAATAGTGACTGACCAGTATTTCACAGATCGGGCCTCTGTGTCCTGACGCCGCACCTTTTCCCACTCACATCTCGCTGCAGCAGGTGTGTGTTTCCGTGTGACAAACACAGTTATGAGTAGTTGTTGGCGCTCTTTTCTCTTCTGGGCAACAAGATTCTTATAAACAGATACGCAGAACACAGAACACTGTAAAAAAAAAAGGCATGCAGAATTGGACTAAATACTCCGCGAGACTCAGAGGCCACGACAGGTGAACGGCGTTATAGCGAGGGACCACTGTATTCTCTTTTCACATGTCAATAATTCTTGACATGTGGATATTTGCTCGCTCAATTAATAAGACACGCCTAATCTGTATGGTTGCAACACGGGCGAATTAAGGGAATGACGAAACTACAGTTGTTATTATCAATTTCATTGTCTAAAACGATCACACCACATGAAGTTAAGCTCAGCGCTGCTCTGGCTACAGGCTCGAAGTCTGGAGAAAAAGGCGAGCAGCGCTGTCTTTGCAGTCAGCGCTGTGGCCACGGATCGTGCTCCATAACAATCCCGCAAAGGCGGGATTTGTATTGATTATTATGTAGTATAATCAGGAAAGTGTTATTTATGTAACATATACATTGATTTGTATAATGGCACTGTTTATCATGTTGATCATCTTCATTTTTATGTGGATTCCAGCGCTGGTTCATTTTGGTGTATAATTTACGCCACCTCTTGACCTGGTGTATATTTTCAGCGCAGCGACCACATTGATAAATGCCAAGTAGCGCAGCCGTTTTGGCGTACACCCCATATATGCTCAAATATCGCCGTACGCAACGTTGATACATGAGGCCCAGTGTGCGTATTTAGTCAGAGTAAACAAGCGGATAGCAGATCATTTTGCTACACAAGCCACTCCACCAACACACAGTTTTTATGCATGGATAGAAAATCTAATTTTTGAAGCTTTGTAGGTGGAATTCTTTCCCATTCTTGCTTGATGTACGAGTTCAGTTGTTCAACAGTCCAGGGTCTCCATTGTTGTATTTTGCACTTCATAATGCACCACACATTTTCAATGGGCAACAGGTCTGGACTGCAGGCAGGCCAGTCTAGTACCTGCACTCTTTTACTACGAAGCCACGCTGTTGTAACATGTGCAGAATGTGGCTTGGCATTGTCTTGCTGAAATAAGCAGGGACGTCCCTGAAAAAGATGTTGCTTGGATGACAGCATGTGTTGCTCCAAAACCTGGATGTACCTTTCAGCATTGATGGTGACATCACAGATGTGTAAGTTGCCCATACCATGGGCAACTAACACACCCCCATACCATCACAGATGCTGGCTCTTGAACTTTGCGCTGGTAACAATCTGGATGGTCTTTTTCCTCTTTTGTCTGGAGGACACGACGTCCATGATTTCCAAAAACAAATTGAAATCTGGACGCATCAGACCACAGCACACTTTTCCACTTTGCGTCTGTCCATTTCAAATGAGCTCGGGCCCAGAGAAGGCGGCGGCATTTCTGGATGTTGTTGATGTATGGCTTTCCCTTTGCATGGTAGAGTTTTAACTTGCACTTGTAGATGTAGTGATGAACTGTGTTAACTGACAATGGTTTGCTGAAGTGTTCCTGAGCCCATGCAGAAATATCCTTTACACAATGATGTTGTTTTTTAATACAGTGCCGCCTGAGGGATCGAAGGTCACGAGCATTCAATGTTGGTTTTCAACCTTGTCACTTACGTGTAGAAAGTTCTCCAGATTCTATGAATCTTCTGGAATCCCTAAATTCCTTGCAATTGAACGCTGAGAAACTTTGTTCTTAAACTGTTGGACTATTTTTTCATGCAGTTGTTCACAAAGTGGTGATCCTCACCCCATCTTTGCTTGTGAATGGCTGAGCGTTTTGGGGATGCTCCTTTTATACCCCATCATTACACTCACCTGTTTCCAATTAACCTGTTCACCTGTGGAATGTTCCAAACAGGTGTTCTTTGAGCATTCATCAACTTTCTCAGTGTTTTGTCCCAACTTTTTTGAAATGTGTTGCATTTCAAAATGAGCAAATATTTGCAGAAAAACAATAAAGTGTATCAGTTTGAACATTAAATATCTTGTCTTTGTGGTGTATTCAACTGAATATAGGTTGAAGAGAATTTGCAAATCATTGTATTCTGTTTTTATTTAGATTTCACACAATGTCCCAACTTCATTGAAAATGGGGTTGTAGATAAAAAGACTATTTTACACAATATGAACCCTTTAATTATACTTGCATTTTTAGGACTATTTTCAGCATATCTATCACTTTTACTGGAGATAGGTCTTTGCATAACTCAGAATTGGTATAAAAGACAGCGCTTCACTGAGCTTTTGTCTTCATTTAACATTCTGACACAAATAGCATAATTTGTTAATTATTACAAAATAAGGGATATACAAATGAATTTGCGTCTGACTGACTTGAAATTTTTAAATGAGGTATGGTGTATCTTTGAATGGATTCTTCTTCCACCAACAGCATCTGGACTAGGACCTTGAATCTAGATCATTTTAATAGGCTTGTTATCAGTAATGCCCCAGAGGTGACACATGGGTGATTTCAGTGTCACTGGCACTGACAGGGCTGGCTACAAAGATTGCAGTGGTCTTCATGGATCTGGTGACCATGGCATAAATGACTCTGTACTCCCAGACTTTGTAAAAAGTTAGGGGCTATGAGTTGCTGGATTATGGTTTCATCATCTAAAGACACAGTGTTGAACATAGTATTCTTATACTGGTGGTGTTGCCAAGAAGAATGACCATATTCTCATAGGAAAATACTCTATAATTCTGCAAAATTGTAGGGTCTATAGAAATGCCCAGTTTGTGAATTTAGACCATAGAGTTGTTGTAGCTTATTTGAGGATTCATCTGAACTTTCACAGGCTGCTGTCTTCTCAGTACCAAAGATTAAACCAGTGCAGACTTCAAGATCAGACTGCTTCTCAGGAATTTTTGCTCAGTCTGAAAACAATATGGAAGTTCTTCCAGTGATTGTGAAAGAACTTCCATATTTGATGTTTAACGGAGCACTGAACAATCATTGGTCTGTTAAACGTGTTTCCATAGGTGCTATAAATGACATCTTGTCATGGTTGGGAATGTGGGAACTCAAACACTGGATTCTTTTTTGTTACTAATTTGAGGTAAAAGAATAGGGACAAGCGGTAGTGTTTGTTCTCCTTTCAATCATTTAGACTCAGTTGTGCTGCCATCAGCCCCTTTTTCCCCTCCTCCTCATTAGCAGAAACAGTATGAATATCCCCATTAAGAACTGTCACATCACTGTGCCAAAAGCATCCTCACACGCTCTGGAACAGAAGACGGGGTTTACTAATAACTACAGCAATTACACAAGAACATTTTATTGAGGAGGAGCCGCATTAGAGGCTTGGACTGATTGTGCATTTGAGTGCAGAGCTAACAGTTATATCCTTTAAAACATGATGTAGTGGATGAGAGTGAAAAATTTATTTAATGAGTTATTCTTGAGCTTTATACCTGGTGTATTGTCAGTCCAGCCCAGTCTCACATTTGTTTTTTCGTGCTCCCATCACGAAATGAGTCGAATTTTCATGACAGGGTTTTATCTCACTATTACAAACCCTACTTCTATATGACACTTAACCAAATATTTGTGACCGGAAAAGCAACTAGAGAAAAACTGCTTATACAATATACAGTTCCTCCAATCACAGCTGCTGAAGGTTGCCATGGGTGATTTGGTGGCTTCCCTTACTTTTCCCTTATGTACATCGTCACACACCTTGACCAAGCCTGACCTTCTCTAGGCTGATAAATTACACTGCATTGCAGGCTTAAGATTTGTTTATCGCTGATTTAACTGAACTCTAAGAGACATGCGCCACATAAAAGTAATCTGCTTTTTCTTTTGCTAATCAATAAAATAAAATAAACTCAATTTGTCTGCGCTGCCTTGGTGTCTGCTCTGCTCCCGCTCCCTTCCTGTTCTTCCATGCCCCACGTGACGGAGCTCATTCTGCACACCTGACTGCAATCATCATCAGCTGTATTTAAACCCTGGTCCTGCCTCCTCATACTGGGCAGAAACTCAGCTTTGCCTACGTGTTACCTGGCTTCAGTTTGTCTCTATGATGTACCATTGTGATTCCTTATACTCTGGTTCCTTGCTGACTCTTTTTTTTTCTCTGTGCCCTCAGCTTTTGTGTCTGCAGTCAGCTCTGTTGCGGCCACCTGGTCCTAGTTCAGCCATCTTACACCATCTGGTTCGAGAACTTACTCCACCCACCTTTGGGTTATGTCAGCGTCTCCCTTATCCAGTGTTGTCCGCCTCAGATTTGTACATTTATCAATTCAAAAATGTTCACAAAATTAAATTGCGATTGTTTTTTTCACTTCATTTTGGCTCTCTGCATTTTGGGTCCTAGTCTCTGTCTCTGGTTTAACCACAACAAAAACACAAGATCTTTCAGCCATAAAGAAATGGATGGGGGACGTGGAGCTTGCCAGGATCATAATATTCTGTGTCATGTTACCAATGAGGAAAAGGCAATTACAACTGCCTGTGACTTAGTAAAGGACACAGTGGAGATGCCAGGAACTCCAAAAATAGTGATCAGCAGACAAGGCTCCAGCCTGACTCCAAGAACGTGAGCGATAACACCAAAAGGCAAAATCCAATATGGATTGGGGCAAAGAAAAGGGGAGGGGAGCTACATCTATCACACAGATCAGAAATATTGGGATAATTTTAGGATAATTTGGATTTTGTCAAATGCAGCCTATGTACTCCTTTAAATTGAATTAGGGAAAGTCTTGCACAAAATGTTGACATACAAATTCTGTCTACAGCCTTATCCCAAAAACCTTCCCCGAACTCCAGACCCAACTCTTATTCCCAATTACAGATAGTTTTATTGGCTTGATGATTGTCCATTGAAAGAACAAGATTATATAGCTGCGATATAAGAGCTTTCTTATGGGGCAGAAGTTCAAAGAGGTCCTCTCAAGGATGTTTAGGGGGCTGAGTGGGGAACGCTAGAAAAATAGTAAAGTCACAATGTTGTATTTGAAAAAATAAAATAAATGAGATGAAGGCAGGCCAGATAAGGAAGACATATCAGTAAAAGTATGAAAGTTATTATCCTTAAAAAGGTCACAGAAACATTTAATGCCCTTCTTACTCCGTAGATGAAAGGCAGCATCTAAGAAGGAATAAGGAAAGAGGTCATTATTATATAAAGGGCCAAGAGCAGAAACAGAAACACATTTGAAGTCGAAATTGATACCATATTTTAAGAAAGGCAAATACAAGAGATCTGTGTACTGAGACAGGGACACAGAGAGAGATGAAAATAATAAGGCTGGAAGAGATGTAGATAAACATGACTGAGCTTCTAACTGACACAAAGTTGTATGAGGATCTTTTAAGCAGTAAATGTATTTTTGAATGTTAGCTGCCCAGTAATAAAACATCAAATTAGGTAAAGACAGACCTCCTCTGAACTGACATTTTTGTAATAATGATTTATGTACTCTTGGAGTTTTATCTTTACAGGTACATTTTTGGCAGAGGCGGTCATTGGGCTCCATCAACAAAGTTAACATTGAAGGATATTATGGGGGGAGGACTGATGATAAAAAAAAGAAGGTATTAATTATGAGAAAGCACGTGCCTCATCTCAGTGTGACCTACGAAAAGGCAGAAAGAGCAACGATCAGTCCGCTTCAACTGGACTGATCACTGTAACTGTGTAGATAGTGGCTACTGAAATTAAAAGACAAAAAAAAAACACCTCTGGTCTTTGCACAGGTCCAAACTTGTGGGTGTCTGATGTAGATTGCAGCTACTTCCTCTCCTGTCAGCAAAGTAATACGCAGTTTGGCTGGGTACGGAAGCGCAGCCCTGAGTCCCCACTTATAGAGTTCAGACATTGCGTTCTTGAACTCCATGCGCTGTTTTAACACTTCAGGTCTGTAATCTTCGAGCCAAATCTTATGTCCATTGTAGGTCATTTCACCCCTCTTATGTGCCTCACAACTCACCAGATCTTTCATATGATCACAATGAAAGCACAGGATATCTGGTTGCGTTTTTCCTCCGGGAGCTGGTTTAGGAGCTAAGTTCCAGTGCTCCCATGACCAATTCCAGAGGTGCAGCCCATTCCAAAATCATTGACGAAGAGTTCAGAGAAAAAACAGAAGGGCGCTGACCCTCAGTAGCTTCAGGTAAACCTACTATCCAAACATTCTAGCATCTGCTGTGTCCCTCCAGGTCTGCCATCTTGGATTTTAACCACTTGTCTTTTCAGAGTGCAGAGTATTCTGCCTTGAGCTGGTCCAAACTCTGATCACAATCAGTGTGTGTGGCTCCAAGAGAATTAATGCATAAACCGTGGTTATGCACTGCAGATTGAACACTGTCCAGATTTTATGACAAACTTTCAAAACAAGGCTTAAAGTCCGCAGACAACTCTGTGGTCTTCCTGTTATGGTTAGAGGTTCCGGTGGAACCAAACCATTGCAGGCAATGGACCCAAATGCAGGGAGCTGGACACGGAGAGGAGTACAAAGGAAAATATATTTATTTATAATAAATAAAGTAAAGGTGCTGCGCTGGGGTGCCTGCAGTGTGGAGAGATGCCCCGCCTTCTGGCGGTGAAATGATCAGGAGCATCCCAAGCCATTCTTGCAGGATAATATCAACTAAGGTTCGCTCTAATTAGAGGGGAGGTCAGGTTACCCAAGCTTTTCTGCGGGACGCTTCGGCATCTTTAGCGCACAGCTGGAAGATGCAGTCAAGATCACAGGGCGGCATTTGGGTTTGATCCTCTTGGAGCCTGCCTGGATCATCGAAGGTGGCTCTGGAAGCTGGCAAGGCAAAACGAGACAAGCAAGGCAACAGACAAACACGGCACACAAGTATCTGTCAATACATGAACAGAAAGTCATGGTTTAAATAGTCGATCAATAATCAGTCACTCATCTGATCCAGGTGTGAAACAAAACTGAGGGTGCCATCTAGTGGAGAAACTAACACATGACACTGGTAAAACAGAGTTAAAACCAGGCTCTGAAGGAAATCTTGACACTTCCAGCTGAAGGGTAATCTCTGCCATAGATAGAGGTGCAACACATGGTGAAGTTTCTGTGTCTCGTTTGGACTTACTTTTAGACTTTTTGCAGGTGCTCAGAAAGTGGTAAATACAAAAAATAAAAATAAAAGTGGGATTCCAAACAAACAGTCTGAGGTTTGCAAGGCAAAAAATTAAATAGTGCAGCAAAGCGACCTGAATACGCGTCTGCTCTCCAAATACTATTTGAGAAGTCTGGTCATGGCTGTCTCAATGGCTTCTCTCACAAGTCTCCTTCTTGCATGGTCACTCAGTTTTTGAGAACTGCCTACTCCAGACAGATTTACCTTACAGTATTGTACCGTTTGTATTTCTTACTGATTGATGTACTATGAAGTCCAAGACATATTCAGTGACTTGGACATGTTCATGTTTACTTCGCCTGGCATATGTCTAAAGAAAACTGGCCGTAAAAGTGATTTATAGTAAAAAAAAAAAAAAAAATCCTTATGATTAGTATGTCCAATCATTTATGGTGTCTGAAAATGAAGGCGATAGATAGATAGATAGATAGATAGATAGATAGATAGATAGATAGATAGATAGATAGATAGATAGATAGATAGATAGATAGATAGATAGATAGATAGATAGATAGATAGATAGATAGATAGATAGATAGATAGATAGATAGATAGATAGATAGATAGATAGATAGATAGATAGATAGATAGATAGATAGATAGATAGATAGATAGATAGATAGATAGATAGATAGATAGATAGATAGATAGATAGATACTTTAATGATCCAAAAGGAAATTTAAACACCCGTAGCTTAAAACACATCCTTATCCTTATACAGTGCATTCAACACACACAAGGACAAAAAAAAAAAACAAACAACCAGAGTGGACATTCATGGTGAGGGTACATTCCACATTCAGTCACTGTAAGTGCAAGTGCATCAATAGGGGAGCAGTGCAAAGAGTGGGTCAATGTGACCATACTACACATCTTATGTCCTATGAATCTTAAAAACACTATCCAATGCATTAAAAATTCTAATAAATAAATATATATATATATTTAAAAGTCAGGAACTCAAACCCAATAATCCATATTAATCCATATTTCCCCGGCGCTTCAGGGAAAAGTTAAAAAGCTGAATGGCCCGGGGAACAAAGGATTTCCTCAGCCTGTCTGTTGAACAAGACAGAGAGAGCAGTCTACTACTGAACAGGTTTTTCTGCCTGTTTAGTGTGCTGTGTAAGGGGTGGCGCTTATTATCCATGATTGACAGGAGTTTGCTGAGGGTCCTTTTCTCAGCTACCAATGCTAAGGACTCCAGCTCAGTGCCAACCACAGAGCCAGCGTTTCTCACCAGTCTGTTAATACATCCAGTGTCCCTACTACGTATACAAGTGGCTCTACTTCTTAAATGATTAATGTTGAATTGTTTTCAACGCCTTGTATTCAAGTTGAAAGTCTGCATAGTGTATTGTTTCATTTCAGCTCCACTGTGGTGGTGTATAGACAGCGAAAGCACAAAGATTGTGTTACTGTCCAATTACTTTTGGATCAGACTATACTACTTGATCAAGCTGTGTCTGGAACTGACATGCAGGATATTTTCTGTGGAACAAACACACCCAGATTAGGCCTTGGGCCACTTCCTATCTGAATTTATGCACAGTTCCTCCTCTGCACTGTTCAACACGTTTTCCATCCACTAATGTTGTTTGAATTGATGTTATCACTGAAAGTTTTTAAGGCGTTCCACAAGTGAATAAAATACCCCCCCCCCCCAAAAAAAAAAACAAAAAAAACAAAAACAAAAGAAAAATTGAGTGCAGTAAAGCATTGTCACCTGGGGTAGCCTGTCAATGTGCGTGCCATGCGCTCGCTCGCTGCAGTCCGTCGCAACAGTGATATATGCTTTTATGTATGTCCATGTGAAGACAGCAAGCAGACACACGCACGTCACAGTGGACAGTTCATGTCCATCCAAACACGGTACGTGTTTCCCAGCCATGACATCCAGAACCAGAGATCCAACAGCATCTGCTGTGGGCGGACACACCCCCTGTCAGTCCAGTGTGCACACCAACACACACCATCTGTGCATCCATATAACAGCAGCTCATGCAAGCGCTCCCCCCCACGGCACGACACATGTTTATGTATGGGGGGAGCACAACACGCGATTCACACGCACGGCACATGTGTGTGCAGGGGAGCTGACACTATGGCACCTCACATGTGTGTTACTGTTTTGCAAAGCCACACTCGTGGGGCACTTAGACAAATTTCACAGGCAGCTCGAAAGTGATTGTCTGTTGACTGTTTTTGTCCTAACAGTGCGACTAGCCACACATTTTATAAGTGTCAAGTGAGCCGAGTTGGATGTTCGTGTGTGTAAGCTGGAATTTGGCCAACACCTGCCGCGAGAGGGATCGAATGGGCTCTCACAGCACACACTCTGTCTTTCAGCTGGTGGTGTGCACAAATAGTTGTAGCGATACGTGTATGAGGTGTTAGAGGCAGCTCCAATTTGTAGCGACAGCTATTCGAGGCGTTAGAGGCAGCTCCAATTTTGCACGAATGGCGTACGTCCTGCTTTGTGCACTATTCGTCCACATTCGTACTATGTGTGAAGGGGCCCTTAAAGAGAAAAGACAGCACTCTCTCTCTCTGTCTGTCTGTCTCTCCTTCACAATTTTCAATTTCAGTGGAGCTTTATTGACATGGGAGACATACGTTTACATTGTCAAAGCAAGTGTCAAGAGTAAAAAGTCCTCTTGCTCCCTCTGTCACGCGAAAAAGTCTGGATTAATACTGAAGGATTCTGATGGAAATTTTTTTCCCTTTCAGAGGACAGAATCTCTGTTCGGCTGTCCTCCTTAGCTGTGGTCTGAGCTGCCGTTCCATAGCGTTTCACAGCCTCGGGACGCTGAAGCAGATAACTTTTCAGCACACATTTTCATCAACAATTCAGCTAATTTTTTGGAAAATCTGTGATCAGCGACACAGAATGGTAAATGGTAAATGGATTACATTTATGTAGCACTTTTCCATCTGCATCAGACACTCAAAGCACTTTACACATCAATGCCTCACATTCACCCTGATGTCAGGCTGCTGCCATGCAAGGCACCCACTATACACCAGGAGCAACTAGGGGATTAACGACCTTGCCCAAGGGCCCTTAGAGATTTTCCGGTCAGGCTGGGATTTGAACCAAGGATCCTCTGGACTCAAGCCCAACGCTTGAGACCAGAGGAGGTGATGGTCTAGTGGTTAAACGAGACCATCACCTCCCCCTAAAACACACAGACAATTTGAACCCGAGAGCCGGGCGGAAATGTGCTGCAACATGTGACTTAGAACACTGTGGAAGAGAGCTCTCTCAAATAGCTTGACTTCAGAACCCCCCCCCCCCCCCCCCCCCACACACACACACACACACACACACACTCGCAGCAAACAAAACAGAGAGCATGCAGCAGCAGTTGAGAAGTTTCACAGTGGCTCCTCTCTGGTATCGGAAAATGTTGCAGGTTGTATCATTATTTTGCAATACTTGAATTACATCGGTATCGGAAGCCGAACCCAATACTGGATCGGATCCGTCACATCCGGGGAATAGATATTGAGATAGTGGACTCTTACAAATACCTGAGGCGACTCAGGTCCTTTGGAGTGCAGGGGGCGCTCCTGACGACCATCAGCCATTTTTTACCGAGTGGTCTGCTGGTGCAGCAGCATCACAAGTGCTGAGAGGAGGAGACTTGATTAAGTGATTAGAATGGCCAGTTCTGTCCTGGGAAGTCCCCTGCACTGCAGGAGGTGGGAGAAAGGAGGATGATGGCTAAGCTGTGATCCCTGCTGGAGAACACCTCCCACCTCGTGTGACAGCCTGACTGTATTAGAAAGCTCCTTCAGTGACAGGCTGCTCCACCCAAAGTCAGGGTTAGAGATGTGGAAAATGAAAGACAAAAATAATCACCAGGGTTGGAAAGTTTCTGAATGAAATCTTGAAATGCATAAACACAAAATTCCAAAATGGTATCATAAAACTTTTCATCTTGGTTCTGAGTGTGGGTTACTACCCTAACATCTGGAATCAAGGACTCATAACCCCAGTTTTCAAATCTGGAGAAAAAAATCAACACTAATAGTTACAGAGGCATTCCCCAGTAACCTGAGGAAGTTATTCTGTAGTATCATAAATCCTCAACTTCCATATGCAGCACAATGCCCTGATTCTTACCAAATTACTGCACTTCTGATCATAATGCTTTATTTACTTTAAAAAAAAAAGTATCTGATTTTGTTTGGCATAAAAGTTTATTTAACAAAGTTATAGAAAGAGGTATTGGACAGGGCCGTATATAGGAATGTGAAAGGGGGGGTTCAAATCCTTGAGGTGGGGGTCCAGTGGGCCGCAGGGCCCCCAGTGGGGTCAACGCCCTCGTGGGGGGCTCAGGGGGGCAAAGCCCCCCGAAGCAGAAGCTTTTTGAGGATTTCGAGGGGTAAAAAGCTACATAAATTTCATTTGAAACCCAAAATGTATCATTTTAGGAAATACATTTTTATATACAAATAGTCCTTGCTTGGGATTGGATCAGTTGCCATAAGAACCACCCAGGAAGAACCAAGATAACATTAATGCAAACTTTATACC
Organism: Thalassophryne amazonica; assembly: GCF_902500255.1. Lineage (NCBI taxonomy): Eukaryota > Metazoa > Chordata > Actinopteri > Batrachoidiformes > Batrachoididae > Thalassophryne > Thalassophryne amazonica. The sequence continues at coordinate 39,629,379 of NC_047108.1, forward strand.
TGCCTGTCGGTTGCGAATGACGCAAGTGACAGCCATGAAAAAACTCATGCATGCGCACGAAGGTTCAAGCTTGGCTGATGCAAGCGCACATGATTCAAATCCATATAGTTTTTGCAAAAAATAAAAAGGTCGGATAGTTTTCTAACAGACCTCGTATTTAGCGGTATTAATATTCGCGTTTACATTATGAATATGTTCGTATATGTACGTTATGTATTAAAATAGTGGTATTTAATTTGGCGACCTTGTTTAACTCGCGAAATTCGCATAATAAATCCCACGCGAATATTTGCACCTTTACAGTATTTGCAACAGGAAGGGGAAGCTCCCTTTATTTCTCAGCTTATACATACAAACATGTTTTTACAAACCAGACAAGTGTAACTGTGTGTCTACATGGGTATTTACAAGCCTATTAATCTGTTTGATATCAGAGGAGGATAGAAATTTTATCTAGCAGTTTCCCCTTTCATCACTTAAGGGATTACTCTGGCAGAGGAAATTGAAACTTGAGGGTGTGTGATAATAGCTGTGTAACAGTTAGTGCTTGTTGCTTATTATCATTGAAAAGAAAATACATAACGTTGATATCCAGATCAGAAAAAAATCAGCAGAATTCTTGGGGGGGGGGGGGTCGGGTTGAACCTCCTGAACCCCCTCTATATACGGGCATGTTGGAGGTAAAAACTATGACTGGTTAAAATCAGTGTATTCGGGAAGTGCATGCTCCTACGTCAGCAAGAAAGTGTAGAAACTGAATTCCACTTCCTGACAGTGCACAAAATATGACAAAATTAGGAGAAACTATTTTGAAAAATAATGCCAATGTCCTCCATGAGGTTCTGCAAGCAAAAGATGAGAAGAGGCCTCCATACCTCACTGGAGAAAAGGAAGAATGCCTCCTTCTCAGATGAAATGGCAGAAGAGGACAGCAGTACGGACACAGAATAATGTGGACAGTCAATGAGATCAGATCTGAATCAGATCTGCTTTGAATCCTATTTGAACTGAAAGTCTAAACACAGCCCAAAGCAATCTGTTCAGGCTTAAAGTTCACTTAAGCCTGGATTTCTACATGAGACGTGATAGATTGAGGATGTTTAGCATGGAGCCTGTGCATATTTAAGAGCAAAAAAGCAGATATAAACAGATTTTGCACATTATGACACCTTTAAACAACTTTGGCACGCCTCGGGATCGATGTAAAAAAAAAAAAAGTAGAAAAGGGGGTGTTCACAATAATAGTAGTGTGGCATTCAGTCAGTGAGTTCGTCAATTTTGTGAAACAAACAGGTGTGAATCAGGTGTCCCCTATTTAAGGATGAAGCCAGCACCTGTTGAACATGCTTTTCTCTTTGAAAGCCTGAGGAAAATGGGACGTTCAAGACATTGTTCAGAAGAACAGCATAGTTTGATTAAAAAGTTGATTGGAGAGGGGAAAACTTATACGCAGGTGCAAAAAATTATAGGCTGTTCATCTACAATGATCTCCAGTACTTTAAAATGGACAAAAAAAAAAAAAAACAGAGACGCGTGGATGAAAACGGAAAACAACCATCAAAATGGATAGAAGAATAACCAGAATGGCAAAGGCTCACCCATTGTTCAGCTCCAGGATGATCAGTGACAGTCTGGAATTACCTGTAAGTGCTGTGACAGTTAGAAGATGCCTGTGTGAAGCTAATTTATTTGCAAGAATCCCCCACAAAGTCCCTCTGTTAAATAAAAGACGTGCAGAAGAGGTTACAATTTGCCAAAGAACACATCAACTGGCCTAAAGAGAAATGGAAGAATATTTTGTGGACTGATGAGAGTAAAATTGTTCTTTTTGGGTGCAAGGGCCGCAGACAGTTTGTGAGACGACCCCCAAACTCTGAATTCAAGCCACAGTTCACAGTGAAGACAGTGAAGCATGGTGGTGCAAGCATCATGATATGGGCATGTTTCTCATACTATGGTGTTGGGCCTATATATCGCATACCAGGTATCATGGATCAGTTTGGATATGTCAAAATACTTGAAGAGGTCATGTTGCCTTATGCTGAAGAGGACATGCCCTTGAAATGGGTGTTTCAACCCCATGAAACATGACCCCAAGCACACTAGTAAACGAGCAAAATCTTGGTTCCAAACCAACAAAATTAATTAATTAATTAATAGTTTTGAGTTTGTTGTTGTGAAAGTGTAGGAACACGGACCCACAACAGGGGCGCAAATGAACGGACAATGGAGGAGTCAAATAACACTGTTTTTACTGTTGTGAAACAGGCACAACAAATACAACCGATTACAATATTGAAACTGAGTTCAATTACAACGGTGTCGTGTGGGCAGGCTCGACGATAGGAGACGTCTGTCCAAGTCGAACCGGAACCAACCCGATTTCCTCTGCCACCGAACCCCGGGAATACTGGAGCCGCCAAGTCCCGAATTCCCAGGTGGCCACTGCCTCCGCTCGTCGGATCCGGTACTGCTGGCAAGGAACAGAAACAGTCAGGTGTGGGTGCGGCTGCACCCAGCAACACGGAGGGTGGAGAGTCCACGTCCACCTCTCGTCAACAACAATCAAGAAGTGTAGGAAGGTGAGTACTTATCCAAATGCTGTCCGGTAGTCAGCTGTCCTACAAATAATCAACAAGAATACAATTATAGTCACACGTATGTGTAGGCGGAGATTGTTACCTCTTTGGTAAGGCGATATCTCGGCAAATGAGGTGGAGATGCTGTCCTGCTGATATACCTCCTTGTTGATTGGGATCAGCTGTCTCCAGTGATGGGTGACAGCTGTCATCCTGGCTGCTCCTGTAAGGCGGCAGCGCCCTCCGGTGCCTGGAGCCCGCACTCCAGGCAGGGCGCCCTCTAGTGGTGGTGGGCCAGCAGTACCTCCTCTTCAGCGGCCCACACAACATTTGTAGCGTCAACAGCAGATGCTACTATTATTGTGAACACCCCCCTTTTCTACTTTTTTTTTTTTTTTTTTTTTTTTTTTTTTTTTTTTTACTAATAGCCCAATTTCATAGCCTTAAGAGTGTGCATATCATGAATGCTTGGTCTTGTTGGATTTGTGAGAATCTACTGAATCTACTGGTACCTTGTTTCCCATGTAACAATAAGAAATATACTCAAAACCTGGATTAATCTTTTTAGTCACATAGCACTACTATTATTCTGAACACTACTGTACTCAGTAAGAAGGGCAAATATGAAGCAAACAAAATGAATAATCGCTACCATTATGGAAGTTAAGGCCATGAAAGTGGAATCAAAATCAGGCCCTGTTTACATGGTTTGGAAAATGTGTCTTTGGTGACTGGACTACAAAGGGACGGTCAAGATTCACCCACAACTTCCTTCTTTCATCCGTATCCAAGGTGAGCACCTGACTGCTTCTGCTGACACTTTATTGCTACCTTCATCATGTCTGCAAGAAGGTCAAATGGCCCAGTGCACACATATTATATCAGTCAGCCACCAGACACGTCAGACAAATGTGCCAGAAATCAAAAATGTGTGAAGAATTAATACAACTGGAGGTTTTTCTTTCTGCTGAGACCTGCTGGAGTAGTGTAACGCTACATTTTTGCAAAAGTTTGCAGTGTATCAAAAAAATAACCACCATGTGCAAGACTGATGATGCATTTCAATATTACTTTTCTGCCAGTGATGCATCAGGATACACTTGAGCTATAAAATATATGAGATCAGATTTGTCCAAGCCCACCTCTGGAAGTGATTTAAGTGAATGGACCACAATCCATCTTGGTGGTCATTTGGATTTATATTTACCACTGTCCACTTGTAATCTGATTGCCCAAGACACATTTTAAAATCATGAAGCAGCTACTCATACAGAGGAGATAATGAGGTGATGGATGACAGGCATGTGTGTTTCAGGACAGCTGAGGAACCAGGGATGTCAAGCAGTTAAGAATGGAGATGTTAACTTCCTGTCAGTAGTGAAACAGATGAGAGTCTATGGTTCCCCCTGGACAAGGAGCCAGTGTGAGGAAGGTTATTTCTTCTGCCCAGGCCAGTACCCATCTTGGTGGACTGAGACAGCACAGGCCAAGTGTCTTGTCCAAGAACACAAATGGGTAGTGTGACTGGGTATCAAGCCCAGGTCCATGCATTAGTGTCCTAACTCAGTTCAATCACAAGGCACTTGGGGCAGCAAACACCTTGTTACACCACCTGCACCACAAAACAGAGATAAAAGAAAATGCATATAGATGACCATTTATTAATTTATTACCTCCTCTAGCTGATGGGGGCAGAGGTTATGTTGATAGACACCGTTTGTGTGCACAATAGCTCTAAAACCCAGACGACATGCAGACATACAGACAGAAACACAATGCTTCTACCTCTCATGTAGGATTTCATTAGAGACATGGACATGTTTCAAGGACCGCATCGTAAGTTTAACAAACTCATTTATTTATTGTCATGTTATGTTTCACCAACTGTAGTTACTGAAACAGCAGCTTTTATGTCCTCTATATAATGATTGTGGTTTACCAGTTTTAGATGTTTAGATGTTATTTTTTGTAGACATTTTAAAGTCAAAATCATAATTAATGTAACATATAAAGTGAATTTATGGTGGCAACAAAAAGTTATTGCACATATTGCTTTCTTCTTTCCATTCATATCTGGGTGCCACTGAACTGAGCAATGAGTCTAATGGTTCAGCAGTTTCAGGTATCCAGTGATTTGCTCAGTGGCACTTCAACACTCACCATTCAAACCCACAAACTTTGGTTAGTAGATATCAACAGATTCCACTAATATATCATATAGTCACCTACAAACCAATGTAGGGGAGCACAGTTATTATTTTCGCTGTAGTCTCCTGCTGTCACCTCCTTGCAGAGCCTTCATGGTCACATGCTTCCAAAATCAGATAAACGTGTGGCTGTAGACACTTAGACATTTTCGTAGCTTATACTGCATGTATTTCTTCAAAATAAGCTGTTCTCAGGTGCTACGAAGCGAAAAACTTCACTGCATGAAAGCAACCACAACTTGAACTGACTGCAAGAAAAAAAAATCCCCCAATGATGATGATGCAGTGCATTCTGGGTCAGATTTTTTCCCATATGCAATATTAAGATTTCACTTGTATTCACAGGTAAAATGATTTATGGTCAGGACCATCTGGGTATTTTGTTCTACACTGAAATACCAGCAACCAGTAGCCACTGTTAATTCTGCACATTGCCATGCCCTGCTTTCATTATAATCAACATTTACTCTTATAGTCTTGACCACATTCATCACTCCTAATTATGATTATCACTTGCGTTGTGGGTGAAAATCAGTTTCAACATTCTGGCCATGTGATGCATCTCTGTGCATGATACAGCATGCACAGAGATGCATCAGAATCAGAATAGCTTTTATTCACGAAGTATCGGCAAGAATACAAGGAATTTGAATCCAGTTTGAACTGCACTCTCTCTGTACGAGCATGTACAAAAATACATGCCCGTATATAGAAGGGGTTCAGGGGGTTCGACCAAACAACGCGAACAACGGCGTTTGATACTTTTTAATTGCCGTTTCATCCCGCCCCTTCCTGTAGTGCTGCAGTTTACACCGCCGTAATTGGTGGCCGGCATTGTATCCCTAACCAACAGCGTGTAAAACGGCGATAGAGCCCACATCGGCGTCCTCAAAGACGTTTTAACCGGCGACAGAGGAAGACAAAACGGCGGCGCTAGCGGACAGTACGCCGTTCTAAACACCACCTCCAAGTTAACGGCGTTCCAAACGGCCAATAGGCGGCGGTCAATATAAAAACGCTAGCGCGCTGCTCTCACTCGCGGCCAGCTCCAGATATTTTTGCAGAGAAGCTCCAGTATGCCTCCTAAAAGAAAATTGGCAGCGGCAAGGACTTACCAAGAGGTCTGGTTCAGAAGCAGAGGAGAGGCCTGTGGTGGAGACGAGCAACACGTTGAGGAGAGGAAAAGGAGAGGAAAAGAAAAGGCTGAGAGATGAGCTCCCTCCCCCTGCAGTGACAGCTGCTTCAGCCTATTACACTCTGGGGACGGTGCCTATATGCAAAAGTTCCTGGAGTAACACAGGATTTGCCTGGATAAATCCAGCGGTACACAGGGCATTATTGGCGGCAGCAGAACACCGCCATTCTCACGTGCGTCTTAACCTGCGATTGTAAAGGATAGAACTGGGTATTAACCTCCATTGCCTGACGTGTGCCGGATGCTATGGCGTCAAAACGCCGCTTTATTCGGCGGATTTAGCGGCGTTTTATCCGTGTATTTGCGGCTAGTATGGCGCTCAAAACGCCGGTGAATTGCTCCGCCCCTTTCCACCGTGAAAACAGCCGGAAGTACCGCAAACTTCGGTCTACGTACTACCCGCCAACAAAACCGTCTATGTGTTACCTGGGCTTAAGTGATGTGTGTGTGCATTGATACCACATTTTAGAGGAGCACGGGTGACTAAAACATATACCTTGGTATTTCTAAAGCAATTTACTATATATTATTCATTTCAATGATATTTTGTGAAGCTCCTCCAACTTTTACCCCAGCCCCTCCTCAGCTCCCCCAACAAAAATTTCCTGGCGCCGCCACTGGGTGGGATCAGGGCTTAGTGATTTTCCGGTCAGGCTGGGGTTTGAACTGAGGATCCTCTGGTCTCAAGCCCAACTCTTAAATGTTGGTTGATATGAAGGGAGTGAAAAAACAAAAAGCATTGTTCTCTCTGTCAGAGAACTGAACGTCATGACAGCCAGGGATACTTACCACTAAACTAACATTTAGAGGTGGGCGATACTGGGAATTTTGGTGTTGATCCGATACCAAGTAAATACAGGCCCAGTATCACAGATATCGGTACTGATACCGATACTTTTACATATTTAAGCTTCATAGATCCAAAGGATCCAAAAGACCTAGGATAGAATTTCACCAAACATTGTACGTGACAACAAAATACTTTATTATCACAATCAACATTTTTGCTTAAAAAGTTATCACTCAACACAACTTAAAACAAAATCTCTTGAGGTAGAGGGCTGACAAACCACAATACACGGGTGCGCTGATCCGTGTTGTGTGACACAGCACAGCGCTGCTCTTACAGAGAGCAGACTTTGATGAATATGTGTATTTACTTATACATTTGTACCGCAGTGTGTAGAGGGCACAGGTATGCATCAGCCATCTGATGCCTTTTACTGTAGATTCGTTTAATTTGCTGAGTTACATGTATTGTTTTCGAGCTATTTTAACTGAGGTGGACTAGCCCACTCTGTTCTAGTTACACCCCGTTGGTACCAGCACATATAAGGCTGGAGGTTGATGTTTACATGAAAACATTAAGTTTTTTTTATGAATTTCAGCACACAGGAAGTCATGTTAAAAGTTTTCTTTTATGAAAACGCAGCCAAGAAGCTACCTGCCGGCAGAGCTGAACCATGATCTAGTTAGCTGTGTTGTGGGAGGACCACAGTATGTGGGAGGACTTTTTCTCACTGAAGCCGGGGTTTCTCCGCTTCTGTATATACATAACTGCGGCTGCTGGCAGTCCCTGTGACACTTTAGAACCAGTATTTAGTATAATGTGGTTTTACATGCGGCATATACTCAGCGCCCCTCCCCTCTGCACGTGCGGCTCGTGAGATTCCTGCAGAGCGCGAGGGCGCTGTTGCACATGCGCGCTGGTTGCGGTGTCATCATCTTCACCATCATCGATACAAGTTGTTGTACGCTGAAGTATTCGCCTCATTGTTCAGACGAACACGCCACACAGAAGGACGTCGAGCCACAGCCGGACACAAGCCTGAATTTCTGAGGTGAGTGAGCGATGAACTGAAACTAAGAGGTGAAAGGAGGAAATTTCAACTTCAGCACGGAATGAGCAGCTACGTGGAAAATTAGCTAGCTCTGCTCCTGACGTAAGCGTTTGTTCCAGACTGACGGTGCCCACGTGAGGTTAAAAGTAATGAGCGTTTGAGTGACTGCTCCGTCCTTTCGGGCTTTGTGCTGCCGATGTTGTACTAGTGAGATGATACGTACTGCACATCTGGATGGTCCATCCTCCGTGAGAGGGACTCGAGCCAGAACGGCAGAGGACACGTGGAGGTCCTTGTCTGCAAGGGTCTCTGTGTCCTTGGCTCGCTGTGATTGTTGTGTAACTTGAACTGAGCCGGTTTCACAGGCCGCCACTTGATGGTCAGCCCTCCATGGAAAAAGTCACTCCACAGGGTCCTGACCCTATGCAGCACCATTGTCCTGGTCTATTTATAAGGGAGTCTTATCATAACAATGACTGCTGTCACAGTGTGGAAAGAGTGGAAACAATGGTACTGGATCAGTGGCTATCAGATTGTGAGGGTGACCTCTATGAAAGGTGGTTTGAATTTCTTCAGCTGTTTGTATTGATAGGCTACCAAATCATTAATTATTTGAACTACTCAGTGTCACAGGTCATGCACAACTCTAATCCTGAATTTTGAGATCGAACTTTACTTGTGCTTTGACACCATGATGCCTCTCTTTATGTCACTATGATCACAGCAGTCTATCAGATGCGCTATGATCCCTGTGTATGTTGTTGGATGCTGTACTGTGAAATATGTACATGGTATAGTATAAATAGCCACTTCAAATTTCACATGGTGGTGACGCAGGCAGTTGAGTCAGTACTTTGAGATGATGTGTAGATATATGTACGTTGTCAATGGTATTTAATATGGATCCTTATTTACACTGAATTTGTAAAGATATAAGTAACGAGCAATACTTACAGGATCAGCTCATTTACATAAACTTTGTGAAGTTTCAGACATGAGTAACTAGTGCAGCATTTGGAGCACCTGTTCATTTTTACATTGACTTGGTAGAACTTCAAAGCTTAAAGTGGATATGACACTTAAAGACAACATAGTCTTATTACATGTAACAAAGGTTATATAATTCAGTCAACCTAAAGGTTTTAGGAAAGTGTACGCGGTTCTCCCGTTATATATAACATTTGAACGTCCCGCCACTGAAAAATGTACATGCCCTGTGATCAGCTTCCCGCTGAGCACCAAGCCTAAAATACGTCACTGGCTGTAGACCGTATCGGCTTGCGCGCCTGGCGGCCTTGTTTACACTTTGTTTAGCGGCAGAAACTTTGATTAAATACAGCTCTCAGGGACTTGTTTATCGATATGCCTGACCAGTGTGTCGCAGCATATTGCACAAACACAAGGGCGAAAGGTTTTAGCCTTTTCAAGTCCAGGCTGATTGATCGAAAGCCACAGTGTTGTGCGATGCACGAAATGTCCAGCTGCCGCTCACTCCGCTTGCACACACGCATTTGCTCCCAACAGCAGACACTTTCCTCTACCGTCTCCATGTTCTCACTGCTCACAGGAACACATAAAATGTCAACCCCAAATAATATGTTCACAAAAATCTTGAAATGGTCAAGGAACTTATGTAGTAAACACGGCGCTGGCACGTAAACACAGCGCCAGCACGTTCACTGTTGTTTTCGGCGATCTTTTTTGAAACTTTCGCCATTTATTTCCTATTCTTTCGTGAAAATAACGTAACTAAACACGAATGAATGCAATGCCTGGCACTCGAAAACGGCAAAAACCCGAAGGTAATGACGGTGGTCTGCAAGTAATAGCTACACTATCACAGCTCCGGAACAGTAACAAAGGCGGTAAACAGACGCTTAAATCGAAAATGCTATACAGTAATTAGAGTGTTATAAGCAGCAGCAACAAAGATCAAAGCCTCCCTTACCATTGCATATTCTGCAGCCTTTCAAAATCCATCGGAATTGGCACGTCTCTTGCCTCTGCTTTGGCTCCGCCATAAACACCGTCGGCATTATTTTCGCTGCCAGAATGCTCCTGGTTTGAATGTTTGTCCGAAAGATACGGCTCCAATCTGTAGGGTCAAATCACTGCTGCGACAATCTCAGGATCCGAGTCAGAAATAATCCACACTTGAAGAGGAGTCAGAAAAGTTCTTGATCTCGTCACTGTCCATGCTGAGGTCCATCTGTTCCTGTTGTTGATCGAACAGACAAAGATGGGACTCTCCATTCTGTGATATCACGGCATCACGTGACTGCTGAAGGAGCGCTGCAAGCGCACTTTCCAATAAACACACTTTTGAGAAGCTGTACAAACTTTATTTTTCAGTGATAATGAATAAAAACACTTTCAACTTACTATACTGTATGTATATTTTGCTATTTATATCAGTTTTTCCCTAATTTTTGAAGTGTCATCTCCACTTTAAGTAACTAAAGGCCCACTGACACTTGCATGCCCTGTGTCGTGCAAGAGAGTAAACTCATCTTTAACAGGTGCAGACTGAATGCGAGAGGGTCACGGCACATGCAACTGCATGCAAAGTGAATTTTGAAATGTTCAAAAAAATGTTTCACGCATAAAAATCGTGCAACGTGGCACGATCTGCTCACCAACACTACTTGCAGCTTGTCAAGTGGGGTAAAAAAGAAGTGAACAGAGTGAGTGGTTGTGTCAGCTCACCGCATAAGAGTGCAGTTTGTCTGAATGATTGTAACGAGATGTTAAATCTGTCCTAAACATGCTTTTACAGCTGCTTATAAAGAAGGAATGAACATGCAACTGTTTTACCAAGCTTGATCTAACTTTTAACTTTGTGTTTGTGTCTGCAAAATCACTCTTGCGAGCTTGTGTTCTGCGTAAATGCTCATCTTGAGTGCGAGTCATTGCGTCAGTGCGCAAACAGGAGCAAGGAGCTCATCTGATTCATTATAAACAAGATGTTAAATCTATCATAAACATACTTTTACAGCTGCTGATAAAGAAGGAATGAACATGCAACTGTTTTACAATATTACAAAATGACCATTACAAATAATTACCTTTTTAGGCTGTTCCAAATATGTTCTCCACCTCAACGCTTGAGAGAGACAGGAAAAAATACGGTCCAGATGAAACAGTCTTCTGTGACTCCAGAAGCCATTAGAGGTGCTTTCAAGTGCCAAACTGTGAACTGTGAACAGAAAATGATTAATTCGCTACAAAAAAATTATTTTATATGCAGTGTCCAGCGCACAAAGTAGGTGGAATTATCACGATGAAGTGCGTGAGAGGGCGGAGCCAAAATAGCCTGTCCTGTACTCGTAGCCACCATGTGCTCAGATAATGGGCTTTTAATGGCCTCATGCTCACTACAGACATGCCTCTAAAATCCTCGTAGTACCTCATACACAAACTGCCTCACGCTGTTGTTGCTAAAAGCCCCCAACACTTGCACGCCTTTGATTCACGTACTTGTACGCAGTGTGTCATACTGGTGAGTAAACTCGCTGTGAACCCGTGTAGACTGAACGTGACGTGACAGAATGCAACAGATCCTGTCACACAAAGGCTGCTTACCAGCAAATGACGCAATCGACAGGCGTGAAAAAGTTCACGCATGCGCAGGAAGGTTCAAGGTTGGCTCATGCAAGCACGTGATTCACATCCATCAGGTTTTTAAAAAAAAAAAGGTCTGATACTTTTCTAACAGACCTCGTATATGGAGCAAATAATTATATTTTTACCTTTTTCCATATAGTGCAGCAGATAAATTAATTTTTTCAGTAAAATACTTCACTTATACAAAGAAACATGAAATTTTCTACACATCTTCTTCATAGGTTATCACGTTCTCTTTTCTGTATTATGTAACTGCACACAATGTTGCAGCTGCACAATGTTGTAACTGCACACACTGCTTGGTAGAAGACGGACGCATTTCGCTGTAGCACACAACTCTCATGGAGTAAATGCTACGCTACGAGGTTGGAGTTATCAACAAGATGCCACCCAAATCGAATTACGGAGACTTGAAAGAGTCACTTGACTCCCTGGCTGAAGATGTGTCTGCTGTCAAAACGCAGCAGACACAGCTCTTGGAACGCATCACAGAGCTGGAGCAGCGAGTGGAGGAACTGGAGCAACATTCCCGTATGAACGACGTGGTCATCTTAGGAATCCAAATCAAGCCGCGCTCATACGCGTGTGCGGTTGTCGGCGATGGTGAGGAGCCCAGTGAGCAGGAGACGCTCTCTGTGGAGCAACAGGTGGCATCCTACCTCCAGAGTAGAGGGATAGAGCTGGACCTGGAGCACATTGAGGCATGTTACACACTGAGACAAACAAAGATTTGCCAACAGAAGTAACAAAAGGGCACTCTTGAAGCAAAGATTTAAACTAAAAGGAACAAATGTATTCATGAACGATCACTTAAGGGGCTTTCACAGTGGTGTATTCGTACAGCTGCTCATTGCGGCGTTGTGAGTCACTGAAATACGCCCCAAATACGTGCGTGCTCGGTTTTTTCCGTTGTGCGTTCCGTTAGTAGAGTTTCGTATTGCGGCGTGTGTGGCTATTTTAGTACGCCTGGAGTGCGCGCGTACCTCGAGTGTTCATTCCGTTCGTATAGCTGCGTGTTTGTGTGCACAGCGCTTTTCGTTTGCTGCTATAAAAAGCCACTTCCCCTTTTTTTCAGTTCTCTCTAGACGGCTGCGCTTGAAAATCAGTGGGATTTTATCATGAGTGTGTTTGTTCACGTGTGTTCATGTGAGCGGTCTTTCTCCCCTATCATACTGCTTAAAATGAAATAAAATAAAACAGATTTCTCTCTCTCTCTCTGTGTGTGTGAGAGAGAGCGGTTTTATGAAATGATGTGACACTGAGTGTGTGTGTATTCACGTGTGCACACAGTGGAAGTGCGCTCTGTTCTGTACTGCATGGTGTGGTGCGGCTTAACAGAGTCATTTAACGTTGTTTTTTTTATGCAGCGAGTGCGAGTTTATTTTAGTCACAGGTCTTTTCAGCTTTGATCAGGCTGATCGATCAGGGCGTTTGATGAGCGCACCGACATGCAGCGAGTGGTGTTTATGAGAGGGAGAGCGCGCGTGCACGAGAGAGCGCCTTTATAAAAGGAGACTCACTCCTCTGAATAAAACCTTTCTCTCTTTCCATAATCACAGCTGTGACTATTTAAAATCGCTCTCTGAGCGAGAAAGATTTTATTTAGAGGAATCTGAGTCTCTTTATAACAGCACTTTTTTGCGCGCACGTGCTCGCTGTCCCTCTCTGTGTGTGTGTGTGAGAGAGAGAGAGCGGTTTTATGAAATGATGCGACACTGAAACAGTCCTCGTCCAGTATGATAAAGTGAAGCAACGATCTCGCAGTATTTATAGCTCCAGAAGAACAACAGGCAGATGTGAAGTTGCGCACAGTCCGTATTGCAGTGTGGGCGGGCTTACAATAGCGGACAGTAGCACGGCGCTGCGTGGACTCCCGTGGAGGCTCCATGCTGTGCTGTACGCCAAAGAAAATTAAACAGGTTTAATTTCTTACGTCCTACGCGCGTAGCCCTCAACATACTGCTACGTATTGAGAAAAAACTCCACGTGAAGTGGGCGGAGATCTGCTCATTACAGCGTAGATGATACGCTGTAATGAGCAGCTGTACGAATGCGCCACTGTGAAAGCCCCTTTAACCAAAAAGAATGCTGATATAGCCAAGAAAGCAAGATACCTAAAGAAACAGCAAAGAATCCAGCAGACGTGGGTAACAAATTGTAAGATTCTCATCAAACTGAATGGTACACCAGAAGAAGCAAAAGTTATGGTGGTGAGAAATATAGAAGAGCTTGACAAATACAACTGAAAGATAAAGGTAACAACGTGAGACTCTTTTCACCACCATGAACATTACAACAAACACATCCACACCAAGGAACAACAAAGATACAGATCTGCTACAGAGAATCTTACAATTTAAATAAAAGGAACTGGAAACATTTAAATATACTGAGCACAACACACAAGACCAGGAAAATGAAACTGACCCGATCAACAACATTCTTGTTTCAATAAATATGAACTGTGATTACTATACACAAGACCAGTATACAAATGTCATGACTTCGGACGACAAATTGTCAATCATACATTTCAACAGCCGAAGTTTGTACACTAATTTTAACTCTATAAAGGAATATTTGCAACAGTTTATATCACCATTTAGTATTATTGCCATATCAGAATCCTGGTTACAAAAGGAAAAAGGTATTGATTTTGATTTAGATGATTATGAGTTGCATTATGTAAACAGGAAAAACAAAACAGGAGGTGGCGTTGCATTATATATTCATAAAACAATTCAGTTTACGGTTGTAGAAAGTATGTCAGTAACAATAGATGGAGTAATGGAATGTCTGACAGTCGAAATATACAACAAAAAGAGAAAAAACATTATTGTAAGTTGTGTATATCGGTCACCTGGTTCAAGTATTGACATTTTTAATGAACAAATGGAAAAAATGTTTTCAGAAATAAGTACTAAAAACATATTTGTCTGTGGGGATTTTAACATGGATCTTTTGAATCCTGAAAAACAGAAATCAATAGATGCTTTTTCTGACACAATGTATAGTATGTCCCTTCATCCAGCAATTACAAAACCAAGCAGAATAACATCTCACAGTGCCACAATAATCAATAATATCTTTATGAATATTATTGAAAATCAAGTTATAAGTGGCCTGTTCATATGTGATATTACTGATCACTTACCTGTGTTTATTGTTTATGACTGTGACTTTAAAAAAACTAAACATGACAGAGAAGTAGTCCACAAATGAATAAGAACAGAAGAAACAATAAATGCCTTCAACAGCAGTTTAAATACACAAGACTGGAACACAGTCTACAGTCAGTCAGATGTAGATGGTGCATATAGCAATTTCATAGAAATCTTCTGCACGTTGTATAATAAACATTGTCCCCTTAAAGAATACTATAAAAATAAAAGATACAATAAATGTCCTTGGCTAACCAAAGGAATATTAAAAGCCTGCAAAAGGAAAAACAGCATTTATAAAAAAAATATTAATTCAAAAACAAAAGAAGCTGAAATAAGATATATAAAGTATATACAAATAAATTAACAGAAGTCATCCAAATAAGTAAAAAGTTGTACTATAATGAAATTTTACAAAAAAATTAAAAACATTAAACTAACTGAATAACTTAATTAAACCAGGATCCTCCAATATGATACCCAGATTATTTTATTGATAAAAATGTTCATGATTACAACATGAACAATATAGTAAATGGTTTTTAATAAATTTTTTGTACATGTTGGCCCTGACTTGGCTGCTGAAATCCCAAATCCAGCAATTCAGCAGTCCAATGAAACCATAAATAGAAACATAAATTCAATTTTTCTTTCAGCAACAAAAGAACAGGAAATAAAAGACATTGTTAATAAATGCAGAAACAAACTATCTAGACTGTCACGATATAGACATGGTATTAGTCAAAAAAGTCATAAACAACATCTCAAAACCTCTGACCTATATCTGTAATTTGTCATTCCAAACTGGATGTGTTCTGAAAAAAATGAAAATTGCAGAAGTTATACCACTGTACAAAAATGACAATAAACATATTTTTTTTACCAATTATAGACCAATTTCTTTACTCCCACAGTTTTCAAAAATCCTAGAAAAATTGTTTGACTCTTGTTTGGAAAAATTCATAGAAAAATATCAGTTAATAAACGAAGGTCAGTATGGCTTTAGAAAGAAAACCACTTCAATGGCTATTATTGAGGCAATAGAAGAAATCACTAATGCATTGGACAGAAAAAGATATGCTGCTGGAATATTCATTGATCTTAAAAAAGCATTTGATACAATTAACCATTCAATTTTAATCAACAAATTAGAGAATTATGGTATCAGAGGAGTCGCAGGAAATTGGATAAAAAGTTATCTTACAGATAGGGTCCAGTACGTGAAAATGGGAAATTACAAATCTGAATGTCTTGGCCTTGCTTGTGGTGTCCCCCAGGGGGCAGTGTTGGGTCCCAAATTGTTTAATATGTACATTAATTACATTTTTAATGCATCTAGATCACTGAAACTAATATTATTTGCTGATGATACAAATATATTCTACAGTAGTGACAATTATAATGAACTTATAAATATTGTAAATGACGAACTAAGTAAAATAAAAAAATGGATGAGTAACAAATTATCATTAAATTTAAATAAAACAAAAGCAATGATATTTGGTAATTATAAGATTAAATCTAATTTACAAATAAGCATAGACAGTGTCCAAATTGAAAATTTAGCTGAAAACAAATTTTTAGGAGTAATAATAGACAGTAAATTAACATGGAAAGCCCACATCAGACACATAAAAACGAAAATTTCAAAAAGCCTCTCTATTATGAATAAGGTAAAGCAATTTCTTGATCATAACGCACTCCGTACATTATATTGCTCCTTAGTTCTCCCATACTTAACATATTGTGTTGAAGTGTCAGACTCTGTAGTTTTCTCTGGGCCCCTCCCCAATCAGACCGGGAGTGACATGTTTAGCCGCATGTTCTCCTTGAATTGCTGGCTGTCTGAGTGGTGTCCAAAAAATGAGGTGGGCTTCATAGATAATTGGCAAAGCTTCTGGGGAAAACCTGGTCTTGTTAGGAGAGACGGCATCCATCCCACTTTGGATGGAGCAGCTCTCATTTCTAGAAATCTGGCCAATTTTCTTAAATCCTCCAAACCGTGACTATCCAGGGTTGGGACCAGGAAGCAGAGTTGTAGTCTTACACACCTCTCTGCAGCTTCTCTCCCCCTGCCATCCCCTCATTACCCCATCCCCGTAGAGACGGTGCCTGCTCCCAGACTACCAATAACCAGCAAAAATCTATTTAAGCATAAAAATTCAAAAAGAAAAAATAATATAGCACCTTCAACTGCACCACAGACTAAAACAGTTAAATGTGGTCTATTAAACATTAGGTCTCTCTCTTCTAAGTCCCTGTTGGTAAATGATATAATAATTGATCAACATATTGATTTATTCTGCCTTACAGAAACCTGGTTACAGCAGGATGAATATGTTAGTTTAAATGAGTCAACACCCCCGAGTCACACTAACTGTCAGAATGCTCGTAGCACGGGCCGGGGCGGAGGATTAGCAGCAATCCTCCATTCCAGCTTATTAATTAATCAAAAACCCAGACAGAGCTTTAATTCATTTGAAAGCTTGACTCTTAGTCTTGTCCATCCAAATTGGAAGTCCCAAAAACCAGTTTTATTTGTTATTATCTATCGTCCACCTGGTCGTTACTGTGAGTTTCTCTGTGAATTTTCAGACCTTTTGTCTGACTTAGTGCTTAGCTCAGATAAGATAATTATAGTGGGCGATTTTAACATCCACACAGATGCTGAGAATGACAGCCTCAACACTGCATTTAATCTATTATTAGACTCTATTGGCTTTGCTCAAAAAGTAAATGAGTCCACCCACCACTTTAATCATATCTTAGATCTTGTTCTGACTTATGGTATGGAAATTGAAGACTTAACAGTATTCCCTGAAAACTCCCTTCTGTCTGATCATTTCTTAATAACATTTACATTTACTCTGATGGACTACCCAGCAGTGGGGAATACGTTTCATTACACTAGAAGTCTTTCAGAAAGCGCTGTAACTAGGTTTAAGGATATGATTCCTTCTTTATGTTCTCTAATGCCATATACCAACACAGTGCAGAGTAACTACCTAAACTCTGTAAGTGAGATAGAGTATCTCGTCAATAGTTTTACATCCTCATTGAAGACAACTTTGGATGCTGTAGCTCCTCTAAAAAAGAGAGCTTTAAATCAGAAGTGTCTGACTCCGTGGTATAACTCACAAACTCGTAGCTTAAAGCAGATAACCCGTAAGTTGGAGAGGAAATGGCGTCTCACTAATTTAGAAGATCTTCACTTAGCCTGGAAAAAGAGTCTGTTGCTCTATAAAAAAGCCCTCCGTAAAGCTAGGACATCTTTCTACTCATCACTAATTGAAGAAAATAAGAACAACCCCAGGTTTCTTTTCAGCACTGTAGCCAGGCTGACAGAGTCAGAGCTCTATTGAGCTGAGTATTCCATTAACTTTAACTAGTAATGACTTCATGACTTTCTTTGCTAACAAAATTTTAACTATTAGAGAAAAAATTACTCATAACCATCCCAAAGACGTATCTGTTGGGAAAGTGTAGGAGCACGGACCCACAACAGGGGGCGCAAATGAACGGACAATGGATAAAGCCAAATACAACACTTTACTGTTGTGAAAATGCACAACAACAACAGATTACAATAGTGAATGAAGTCAAATACAAGATGTCATGTGGGCAGGCCCGAAGATAGGAGACATCAGTCCGAAGTCGAACCGGAACCACACGATTTCCTCCGCCACCGAACCCCGGGAATACTGGAGCCGCCAAGTCCCGAACTCCCAGGTGGCCACTGCCTTCGCGTGTCGGATCTGGTACTGCTGGCGAGGAGCAAACACAGTTAGAAGTGGGTGCGTGTGCACCCAGCAACACGTATGGTGGGAAACCACCTCCCTCTCGTCGAAAAAAGGAACAGAATGAATACTGTCCAACTCACACAAGTAACAGATATTCCTGTCAACAAACACAGTCAGCTGAGAATATTACCTCCTTAGTAGAGCGATATCTCGGCAATCAGGTGGAGATGCCGTCTTGCTGATATACCTCTGTAGATCTGGTGATTGATGACAGCTGTCGTCGGTGATAAGTGACAGCTGTCATCCCGGCTGCTCCTGTGAGGCGGCAGCGCCCTCTGGTGCCTGGAGCCCGCACTCCAGGCAGGGCGCCCTCTGGTGGTGGTGGGTTAGCAGTACCTCCTCTTCAGCGGCCCACACAACAGGACCCCCCCCTCAACGGGCGCCTCCTGGAGCCCGACCGGGCTTGTCCGGGTGGCGGCGGTAGAAGTCAGCCAGGAGGGCCGGGTCCAGGATGAAGCTCCTCCTCACCCAGGAGCGTTCTTCGGGGCCGTACCCCTCCCAGTCCACCAAATACTGGAAGCCCCGGCCCATCCGTCGGACATCCAAAAGCCGGCGCACTGTCCAAGCCGGCTCGCCATCGATGATCCGGGCAGGAGGTGGTGTCGGACCCGGAGTGCAGAGGGGTGAGGTGTGATGCGGTTTAATCCTTGACATGTGGAACACGGGATGGATCCGCAGTGAGGCCGGAAGCTGAAGCCTCACTGCGGCGGGACTGATGACCTTGAGAATCTTAAATGGTCCTATGTACCGTTCCTGTAATTTTGGGGAGGCCACTTGCAGTGGAATGTCCTTGGTTGACAACCACACTTCCTGCCCAGGACGATACGTAGGAGCCGGGGTCCGCCGCCGGTCTGCATGGGCCTTTGTCCTCATCCGGGCCCTCAGCAAAGCAGAACGGGTGGCACGCCACACCCGACGGCACTTCCGCAGGTGGGCCTGGACCGAGGGCACACCGACCTCTCCCTCAACCACCGGGAACAACGGGGGCTGATACCCCAGACACACCTCAAAAGGGGAGAGGCCGGTGGCGGACGACACTTGGCTGTTGTGGGCATACTCGATCCAGGCCAGATGGGTACTCCAGGCCGCCGGGTGCGCGGCTGTCACGCAACGCAGGGTCTGCTCCATCTCTTGATTGGCCCGTTCTGCTTGCCCGTTGGTTTGGGGATGATACCCGGATGAGAGACTGACCGTGGCCCCCAGTTCCCAGCAGAAGCTCCTCCAGACATGCGAGGAGAACTGGGGACCGCGATCGGAGACAATGTCTGTTGGAATCCCATGCAGCCGGACGACGTGGTGGACCAGGAGGTCCGCTGTCTCCTGGGCTGTTGGGAGCTTCGGGAGGGCCACGAAGTGGGCCGCCTTGGAGAATCGGTCCACTATCGTGAGAATGGTGGTGTTGCCCTGGGACGGCGGGAGGCCCGTGACAAAATCCAGGCCGATGTGGGACCAGGGGCGATGAGGCACGGGCAGCAGCTGTAACAATCCCGAAGCCTTGCGATGGTCGGCCTTGCCCCTGGCGCAGGTGGTACAGGCCTGGATATACTCCCGGACGTCGGCCTCTAGGGACGCCCACCAGAAGCGCTGCCGGACAACTGCCACGGTTCTGCGCACCCCTGGATGACAGGAGAGCTTAGAGCCGTGACAGAAGTCCAGGACTGCAGCCCTAGCTTCTGGTGGGACGTAAAGTCTATTCTTCGGTCCCGTTCCGGGGTCCGGGCTTCGTGCCAGGGCCTCCCGGACGGTTCTCTCTACGTCTCAGATGAGGGTGGCCACGATAGTGGACTCCGGAATGATGGGTTCCGGTGGATCCGACAACTCCGTTTTGACTTCGTCTTCATGTACCCGGGACAAAGCATCCGATCTCTGGTTTTTGGTCCCGGGACGGTAGGTGATCCGGAAGTCAAAACGGCCGAAGAACAGTGACCAGCGGGCTTGCCTGGGATTCAGCCGCTTGGCGGTCCTGATATACTCCAGGTTCCGGTGGTCAGTGAAAACCGTGAATAGCACGGACGTTCCCTCCAACAGATGTCTCCACTCTTCTAGAGCCTCTTTCACCGCAAGGAGTTCTCGATTGCCGATGTCATAGTTCCGTTCGGCCGGGGTCAACCTGCGGGAAAAATAGGCACACGGGTGAAGGACCTTATCGGTCTTCCCGCTCTGGGACAGCACAGCTCCTATCCCTGAGTCCGAGGCGTCCACTTCAACCACTAACTGGCGGCTAGGATCGGGCTGCACCAGAACGGGTGCAGACGAGAAGCGCCGTTTCAACTCCTTGAATGCGGCATTGCAACGATCCGACCAGGTGAAGGAGACTTTTGGTGAGGTCAGGGCTGTCAGGGGGCTAACTACCTGACTGTAGCCCTTAATGAACCTCCTGTAGAAATTAGCAAAGCCGAGGAACTGTTGCAGCTTCCTACGGCTTGTGGGTTGGGGCCAGTCTCTCACCGCCGCAACCTTGGCCGGATCAGGAGCGACGGAGTTGGAGGAGATGATAAACCCCAGGAAGGACAAAGATGTGCGGTGGAACTCACACTTCTCGCCCTTCACAAACAGCCGGTTCTCCAACAACCGCTGCAGGACCTGACGTACATGTCGGACATGGGTCTCAGGATCCGGAGAAAAGATGAGTATATCGTCTAGATACACGAAGACGAATCGGTGCAGGAAATCCCGCAAGACATCATTAACCAAAGCTTGGAACGTCGCGGGGGCGTTAGTAAGACCGAACGGCATGACCAGGTACTCAAAGTGACCTAAGGGGGTGTTAAATGCCGTCTTCCACTCGTCTCCCTTCCGGATCCGAATCAGGTGATACGCATTTCTGAGATCTAGTTTGGTGAATATTCGGGCTCCATGCAGGGGCGTGAACACCGAATCCAACAGGGGCAACGGGTATCGATTGCGAACCGTGATTTCGTTCAGTCCCCTGTAATCAATGCATGGACGAAGTCCGCCATCGTTTTTACCCACAAAAAAGAAACCTGCACCCATCGGGGAGGTGGAATTCCGGATCAACCCGGCGGCTAAAGAGTCCCGGATGTAGGTCTCCATTGATTCGCGCTCAGGCCGTGAGAGGTTGTACAGCCTGCTGGACGGGAACTCACCGCCTGGAACCAAGTCAATGGCACAATCGTACGGACGGTGGGGGGGAAGGGTGAGCGCCAGATCCTTGCTGAACACATCCACAAGGTTGTGGTACTCCACCGGCACCGTCCCTAGATTGGGTGGGACTCTGACCTCCTCCTTAGCCTGGGAACCGGGAGGTACCGAGGAACCTAAACATACCCGATGGCAGGTTTCGCTCCACTGAACCACTACCCCGGACGGCCAATCGATCCGGGGATTGTGTTTTAACATCCAAGGGAACCCTAAAATCACACGGGAGGTAGTTGGAATTACAAAAAACTCAATCTCCTCCCGGTGATTTCCTGACACCACCAGAGTTACTGGTGGTGTCCTGTGTGTGATTGGAGGGAGGAGGGAGCCATCTAGTGCCCGTACCTGCACAGGCGAGGTAAGAGCCACCAGAGGGAGCCCTATCTCCCTGGCCCATCTGCTGTCTAACAGATTCCCTTCAGAGCCCGTGTCCACCAGTGCTGTGGCCTTCAGGGTTAAATCCTCATAAAGGATTGTAACTGGGAGTCGTGTGGCAATGTGGGTGTGTCCCACGTGAATGTCTCGGCCCACCCCTAGCCCAGTTTCTAGGGGCGGGCATTGGCGTTTAACCGCTCGGGGCAGTCTCTTACCTGATGCTCTATCGAGCCACAAACAAAACACGCTCCGCGGGCCAGCCTCCTCTGTCTATCTGGTGCCCTAAATGTGGCCCTGCTCGTGTCCATAGCTTCGTCAGCAGGGGGAGCTGTCACCACACGGAGCGCAGGGGCCGTGGAGCGTGGGGAGGGCGGAACGCGGTCGGAACCGGAAGGGAGAAGGACGACGCGTGCCCGGTCACGCCCTTCGTCTCGTTCCCGACGGCGTTCTTCTAACCGATTGTCTAAACGTATGACGAGATCGATAAGCCCATCTAAATCCCGCGGTTCGTCCTTAACCACCAAGTGCTCCTTTAGAACCAGTGACAGTCCGTTTACAAAGGCGGCGCGGAGGGCAGTGCTATTCCAGCCGGACCTTGCAGCCGCGATGCGGAAGTCGACTGCATAGGCAGCTGCACTCCGGCGCCCCTGTCTTATTGACAGCAGCACGGCTGAAGCGGTCTCACCTCTATTTGGGTGATCGAACACTGTTCTGAACTCCCTCACAAATCCATCATACACCTGAAGGAGCCGTGAATTCTGCTCCCAGAGCGCTGTAGCCCAAGCGCGTGCCTCACCACGAAGCAAATTTATGACATAATCTACTTTACTAGCATCAGTCGCGTACATAACGGGACGTTGTGCGAAGACGAGCGAACACTGCATAAGGAAATCAGCGCATGTCTCCACACAACCGTCGTACGGCTCTGGCGGGCTTATGTATGCTTCCGGGGATGGTGGGAGGGGTCGTTGAACGACCTGTGGAATGTCATTGTTTCGCACAGGGTCGGCAGGAGGGAGAGCCGCAGCATCGCCCTGAGGGCGCGCTTCCACCTGCGCGGCGAGAGCCTCCACCCTGCGGTTAAGGAGGACGTTCTGCTCGGTCATTGAAGCCGTGAAAGCGGTGAGGATTTGCTGCAACTCACCGATCATTCCTCCTGCGGACGCCTGTGCGCCCTGTTCTTCCATTGGCCGTTCAACAGCCGGTTGACGCCCCTCGGGATCCATGACGTTGGCCGAGATATCCTGTTGGGAAAGTGTAGGAGCACGGACCCACAACAGGGGGCGCAAATGAACGGACAATGGATAAAGCCAAATACAACACTTTACTGTTGTGAAAATGCACAACAACAACAGATTACAATAGTGAATGAAGTCAAATACAAGATGTCATGTGGGCAGGCCCGAAGATAGGAGACATCAGTCCGAAGTCGAACCGGAACCACACGATTTCCTCCGCCACCGAACCCCGGGAATACTGGAGCCGCCAAGTCCCGAACTCCCAGGTGGCCACTGTCTTCGCATGTCGGATCTGGTACTGCTGGCGAGGAGCAAACACAGTTAGAAGTGGGTGCGTGTGCACCCAGCAACACGTATGGTGGGAAACCACCTCCACCTCTCGTCGAAAAAAGGAACAGAATGAATACTGTCCAACTCACACAAGTAACAGATATTCCTGTCAACAAACAGTCAGCTGAGAATATTACCTCCTTAGTAGAGCAATATCTCGGCAATCAGGTGGAGATGCCGTCTTGCTGATAAACCTCTGTAGATCTGGTGATTGATGACAGCCGTCGTCGGTGATAAGTGACAGCTGTCATCCCGGCTGCTCCTGTGAGGCGGCAGCGCCCTCTGGTGCCTGGAGCCCGCACTCCAGGCAGGGCGCCCTCTGGTGGTGGTGGGCCAGCAGTACCTCCTCTTCAGCGGCCCACACAACAGTATCGTTATCTTTGGCCGCAGCCCGTGTGGTCGCAGAGGCAAAAACTCGGGTCTGGGAGGAGTTCGGGGAGGCCATGGAGGAGGACTATCGGTCGGCCTCGAAGAGATTCTGGCAAACCGTCCGACGCCTCAGGAGGCGGAAGCAGCTATCCACCAGCACTGTTTATGGTGCGGGTGGGGAGCTGTTGACCCTGACTGGGGATGTTGTCAGGCGGTGGATGGAATACTTCGAGGATCTCCTCAATCCCATCATCACGTCTTCCGAAGAGGAAGCAGAGACTGGGGACTCAGAGGCGGACTCATCCATTACCCCGGCCGAAGTCACCAAGGTGGTTAGAAAGCTCCTCGGTGGTAAGGCTCCTGGGGTGGATGAAATCCATCCTGAGTACCTTAAGACTCTGGATGTTGTGGGATTGTCTTGGCTGACACGCCTCTGCAGCATCGTGTGGCGATCGGGGACAGTGCCTCTGGATTGGCAGACCGGGGTGGTGGTCCCTCTGTTTAAGAAGGGGGACCGGAGGGTGTGTTCCAACTATAGGGGGATCACACTCCTCAGCCTCCCCGGTAAGGTCTATTCCAGAGTACTGGAGAGGAGAATCCGACCGATGGTCGAACCTCGGATTCAGGAGGAGCAGTGTGGTTTTCGTCCTGGTTGTGGCACACTGGACCAGCTCTACACGCTCCATCGGGTGCTTGAGGGTTCATGGGAGTTCGCCCAACCAGTCCACATGTGTTTTGTGGATCTGGAGAAGGCGTTCAACCGTGTCCCTCGGGGCACCCTGTGGGGGGTGCTCCGGGAGTACGGGGTCCGGGGTCCTTTGCTAAGGGCTATCCGGTCCCTGTACGACCACAGCAGGAGCTTGGTTCGCATTGCCGGTAGTAAGTCAAACCTGTTTCCAGTGCACATTGGCCTCTGCCAGGGCTGCCCTTTGTCACTGGTTCTGTTCATTATTTTTATGGACAGAATTTCTAGGCGCAGCCTGGGTGTAGAGGGGGTCTGGTTTGGGAACCACAGAATCTCGTCTCTGCTGTTTGTGGACGATGTGGTTCTGTTGGCTTCGTCAAATCAGGACCTTCAGCGTGCACTGGGGCGGTTTGCAGCCGAGTGTGAAGCGTCCGGGATGAAAATCGGCACCTCCAAATCCAAGGCCAAGGTTCTCGACCGGAAAAAGGTGCTTTGCCCTCTTCAGGACGGTGGAGTGTCCTTGCCTCAAGTGGAGGAATTTAAGTATCTTAGGGTCTTGTTCACGAGTGAGGGACGGATGGAGCGTGAGATCGATAGATGGATCGGTGCAGCATCTGCAATGATGCGGTCGCTGTATCGGACCATCGTGGTGAAGAGAGAGCTGAGTAGGGGGGCAGAGCTTTCGATTTACCGATCGATCTACGTTCCGATCCTCACCTATGGTCATGAGATCTGGCTCATGATCGAAAGAAGGAGATCGCAGGTACAAGCGGCCGAGATGAGTTTCCTCCGCAGGGTGGCTGGGCACTCCCTTAGAGATAGGATGAGGAGCTCAGTCACTCAGGAGGAGCTTGGAGTTGAGCCGCTGCTCCTCCACATCGAAAGGAGTCAGTTGAGGTGGCTCGGGGATCTTTTCTGGATGCCCCCTGGACGCCTCGCTGGAGAGGTGTTCCGGGCACGTCCCATTGGGAGGAGGCCCCAGGGAAGACCCAGGACACGCTGGAGGGACTACATCTCTCGGCTGGCTTGGGAACACCTTGGGGTTCCCCCGGAGGAGCTGGGGGAGGTGTGTGTGGATCGGGAGGTCTGGGCGGCTTTGCTTGAGCTGCTGCCCCCGCGACCCGACTCCGGATAAAGCGGAAGAAAATGGATGGATGGATGGATTTTGTAGCAGATTAATCATTTTCTGCCAAACTTTAGATGCAAACACCTCTAATCACAGAGGACTGTTTCATCTGGAAACTTTTTTCTCCTCTCTTTCCTGCTCCACGTGGAATGTATTTTGAACAGCTTAGGGTAACTATTTTTAATGTTTTTATAGCTTGATAAAACAGTTCCTAGCTGTCAAAGTATGTCTGTGGTTGATTTAATATCTTGTCAATGGATCACATGAGCTCCGTTGTGTGTGCACCCTGAGGCAGTGACTCATCACGCTCCAAAGGAGCATTTAGGCAGAAGCCAGGTCACAAAAAAGTGATTTTTCAGACAATAATGGATGAACACAAAGTTAAAATTTGGATGGCTGTACATTTCAAGCCCGGGAAGAAATAACTCCAGTGAAGCTGCAAAAAACGGCACAGAGCTAT
Source organism: Thalassophryne amazonica (assembly GCF_902500255.1). NCBI lineage: Eukaryota > Metazoa > Chordata > Actinopteri > Batrachoidiformes > Batrachoididae > Thalassophryne > Thalassophryne amazonica. Next base: position 39,655,528 of record NC_047108.1, read on the forward strand.
GCAACAACACAGAAGCGACAGTGCGCAAAAGACCGATTTTGAAGGCATAACACAAAGTTAAAAGTTGTATCACGGTGACTTGGAAGTTGCAGAAGAAAAAGAATTTTTTTTTTTGAGAGTGATCCACATGAGTTGTGGCAGCAGGTGTATATAATTAAAGCGGCCACCTCACTGTGTATGCAGAATGCCAGCGCACGTGCAAAAGGGTGATTTTGCAGAAATAAACGGACGAACACAAAGTTAAAATTGGGATCACGATGTGAAAATGACTGTGTTTAAAGCCAGTGAAAAAATAAAGCTAGCAAGCCACGGATGGAAAGGAATACAGAACAGCAGCACGTGTGCGCAAAAGAGGGATTTTGCAGAAATAAACGGACAAACATAAAGTTAAAAGTGGGATCAAGATGTGTGTGTTTAAAGCCGCAGAAGAAATAAAGCCAGAAAGCCACAGATCCAGCACAGAGCGGCTGTCCAGGAACCCTTGGTTCAGTTCTAGCTTGTCTGGTGCATTACAGATGGACAGCAACCTGGCACACAACTGCAGCACTTTACTGGAGCATCTATTTTTGGACTGTGTTTAAAAAAAAAAAGTGACATCCTTAAGTGCTGCTGTAAATTGAAAACCCACACTTTAAAAAGGGACCAGGTGTGGGAGGGCTGGAGGTTTGGACCAAACCCATGCCTAAACCTGCGCTAACATTGCGTTATCATGGCACTACATGGCTTAGTGTGGCTGATGCGAGCCATTCGAGGCTCTGACAGGTCGGTCGTGGCTCATTAGAGGCTGCTATGTGGCACATGCGGGATACAGAGAGGCACCTTACTAGCGGATATGTGATAGATGAAAACGTGGGTCATTCTTCGAATAATCGCTGACACACCCATGTGTGGCTCATTATTCAGTGGGGCCCAGGCTTAAGGCAGTTTTTTTTGGAATATGAGATAGATCCGGACATTCATTTCTATTCCTTCATAAATAATAACTGTCAGTATTATAAAGAGAAACAATACAACTACAAGTGATGTGAAATTATCAATGATCCACTTTAACAATAGGAGTCTGTACAAAAAATTTGGGAGTATCAAAGATTATTTAAAACAATTGTCAACCTTTTAGTATAATTACCATAACAGAAACTTGGCTTGCAGAGGTTGATGATACAAACTACAAATTGGAGGGTTATGAATTCAATCATCTGAATAGACAAAATAGAGGAGGAGTGGCACTGTATGTTGACAAAAGGCTTAAAGGAGACCTGCATTGAAAAAAATGCAGTCGAATTTTTTGAACAAAAAATGACTTACATTTACACATGAGATCCTTCTGAATGTAGTAAAGTAAATCTACAAGCCCAGATCTGTCATTCAGTGGAGAAATCTTCATTTGAAAATGACAAATTTACAGCTAACATTTAGCCCTCCGCAAATTGTCCCTCTCATCATGGATGCTGCCGAGACGTCACGGACAAGACCCTCTCCCAGCATGCATTGCGCCAATTGTAATCTGTGGATTTACGTCAGTCTGCATCTGCACCTTTTTCTTGTCTTATATGGAAGGATCTACTTTTTTTAAAACTTCATATTGTCTTGCGGCACGTTTGGTGAGTACACATTTCTTTTATTTGTGCTTGAAAATTATTTTGGGGGACTTTTTCATACGCCCGTTTGATTGAGTGGTGTCGCAATGAAAATCTACTGTTTTTTGCCTCCGGTACCATCGCGGTACATGGAGGCGAGACCCGCAAAGAATCCCAGTCATTAAAAATATATAAACCTCTCTCAGCGTCCATGGAGCTCTGGGGCTCCGATTGCCGAGACGTGCGGTGCTGTGGATTCTGCCGCAAGAAGTCTGTCCTTGCAGCAACAGGTGTACCGGCTGCTTCGCATTAAAACAGCGAGTGTAGCGGAGGCAGAGAGCAGGAGAGGAAGAACGGCGCCCGCTGTCGATGTCGTTGCTGATCTGAGCACACAGATCTGTATCTCATATTCATTGCAGCTTACTTTTGGATGTTGAAACCAGGACGTGTATAAGTAACATTACTAAGTAACATTACTAACAGATAAAATCAATTTCAATGCGGGATCGGACTGAAGGCGGGAGCGCGTCGTCTTGTCCCTAACGTCATGGAAATGATACGACTGTACAAACTGTTTTCACAGAGGGCTAAATTTTAGCTGCAAATTTGTCATTTTTAAATGAAGATTTCTCCGCTGAATTACAAATTTGGGCTTACAGATTTACTTTACTGCATTCACAGGGGTCTTATAAATACATATCAGCTATTTCTTTCTGAAATCTGACCACATTTATTTCAATGCAAGTCTACTTTAACGACAAAATTAAAGATCAAATGACAATGGATGTGGAAACTCTTCTAGAATGCATCACAATCGAAATATGTATTAGTGAAGCAGATAATGAGAAAAATACTTCAGTTATTCACCTTATTCAGGAAGTCAGGGTGGGTAGCATCATTTTGTCAAGCAAATTCCGGTTTGCCACTATGTCAATGATTATTTACATGGGAACACAGTACGCTAGAAGTGTCCAAACATGAGTAGCATTAATTGTTCAGTTCATGGGTGCCACAAAAACTGAAAGAAGAGGAAGCTATCACTTTCAGAACGATGTTTTGAACATGGAAAGCAGAGATCTGAGTGCTGTGGTCCAGCATTTAACTTGTTCCCTCCTCCATTGAAATACGAAGATCTCCGGTGCTGGATAAAGGCGCTGAATTTGAAAAATCCACCCAAATATCCCTGTCTGGTTTTTTTTCATTTTATGGAGAAAAAGCCCACACCACTGGATCTTTACCTAGAGAAATTATTGGACTATAACGCTCCGTTGAAGAAGCCACAGCGGATGCTAGTGAGACAAACAGGTAAGCTGTGTTTGTAGCATTAGCTGCTATCTTATTTACTCATTTTCTGGCGTTTGATACAACCAAACACTGCATGAAATAACACCATACGTATATTAACGTTACGTAATCTTGGCATTACGGTGGCACTACTTGTCGGGTAGTATTTTAACTTGATTGTGCTTTTATACGAGCTTCAGCAGCACTGTGCAGCACGGAGCTTGTAGTTCCTCATAGCGAAACTGTCCACGGTGAGTGACAACACAAAGTAGTTAAAAATAATCGAGGGCCACTTTTTCATGTCATCTTCCCACTCTGTTATGACCCATGGGTAAGCCAGAGTCGATCCCTTTGAGCTTTTCAAAAAGGTTTTTGTTTCTAGCCATGTAATATCTTCTGTTGTTCAGTATTGAAAACACCGCTCACCGGAAGTCCTAATCCAAAACGGAAATGCCTCTGCTGTAAAAGTAGGCGGGGCTGAATAAGGTGAATACAAAGAAACATAAAATTTGGCACACTTGCTCACTAGGACCAACTCTTTTGAAAAGTTTGGATAGCCATGCAAAATTTCAATATAGCCACCGTTTTTTCAAGATGGCCGCCAGTTGTACCGATTTACGTCATTTTTTGAGTATACATATATATAAAAAAAAAAATACACATTCAAGTGTTCCATTCCTGTTCCACTTTGCAGAACAGTTAATTTAATAAGTCAGAAGTAATATATTTTTCATTATGATGAATTATATTTATCAAAATGACCATCGAGGGACCCTTTTGCTATGAGAACAATCTCTAAAATACCTTTTGCAATAGAAAACTTTATTTTTTTGTTTGTCTGGTAAGAGAACTTGGTTCTAGGATTTGTATTGCTATATATGATGCACAAACGTATGGTGGTAATAAAGAAGATAGAAGCAAATCACAACAATGCATTGAAAACTCCAAATTATAAAGGCTGGAATTTTAGTTCCGTTACGGCGTTGACGTATCCTAAATTATTTTGAATGCAAGAGTTGTGAGATACCTATAGATGCAATCTCTGCCTGTCATAAAGTATTTTCAGAATTCAAGTGACAAGTGACAAAGTTTTTTATTCGGCACACAAAATATTCAAATAGAAAAAAAATGAACAATTCCACAAATAAACACAGACAAAACTAGTGAGTCCGAAAGGGTGTGGGCTGAAGCAAAGCTTATTAGCGCCCACCCCTGCTAGTACAAGTCCAACAATTCTAATCAGTCATATTTACATAAATACAAATTCACTACTACATGTCGACACACAGACATACACATCAATATACTATTCACTTATAATTATATTTATATAGTACCAGATCACAAGAAAATCGAATCAAGGCACTTTACGCCAGTAAGGACTAACCTTACCAACCCCCAGAGCAAGCACTAGGCAACTGTGGTGAGGAAAAACTCCCTATAAGGAAGAAACCTCAAGCAGACCAGGCTCTTGGGGGTGACCCTCTGCTTGGGCTGTGCCATATATACCTATATACATACGTATATACTTTACAAACATAAATATATACATACATATACATAGTCACTTATATACATATACACCTACCCATATCTATATATCTACATACGCATATACATACCCACACATTCAAATATACAATAAGTCCCACTTATAGATTGAACATTATATTTGCTTCTTTATGATACTTAGACATAATGTTCTTTTTGAGTAGTTTCTTAAATCTTACTAAGGTACTACTCATTCTAACCTCTGTTGAACATTTGTTCCATTTCCTCACCCCAACCACAGACACACAAAAACCCTTTACATTTGTTCTTACTGGTGGTTTCATAAAAATTGCACAACCTCTTAAACTACATCTGGATTCCCTCAATCGGAACAGACTCTGGATATGTCTCGGTAAGGCTTGGTTTTTCGCTCGAAATAAAGTTTGAATTGTAATGTAATCGACCAAATCTATGAATTTTAATAAATTTAAAGACACAAATAGAGAATGAGTTGGTTCACGATATTGTTTATTGCAGATGATTCGTATGGCTCGTTTTTGCAAAAGGAATATTGGATTGGTATATGATTTGTAAGTGTTTCCCCATGACTCAACACAATATGTCATATATGGTACCATCAGAGAATGATATAAAGTAAGTAACCCTTCTTGCGGCAGTAGGTCTTTGGCTTTATACAAATGGCTATAGTTTTTGACAATTTTGATTTCACATAATTTATATGTGGTTTCCAGCTAAGTTTATTATCAATTATAACACCTAAAAATTTATTCTCTGTTACTAACTCAATTTCCTTATTGTTTATAGTTAAATTTTTACATTTTGGTGCCTGTTTATTTCCAAATATAATATATTTAGTTTTCCCAAGGTTGAGTGACAACTTATTAGCGTCAAACCAAACCTTAAATTTTTCCAGTTCTTTCTCCACTATGTCCAGAAGCTGTTCAAGATTTTCACCGCTACAGAACACAGTTGTATCATCCGCAAAAAGGACACATCTCAGTGAACTCGACACCCAGCTTATATCATTTATATAGATTATAAACAACAAAGGACCCAGCACTGAGCCCTGCGGCACACAACATGTGACATCCCTGAGTTCAGAATTTGTATTATTGAATTGAACATACTGAAATCTGCCTTGTAAATAACTAGATATCCATTCATATGCCAGACCTCTGATTCCATATTTCTGCAGTTTAATTAATAGTATTCCATGGTTAATTGTGTCAAACGCTTTCTGTAAATCAAAAAAAACACCTATTGTGTATTGTTTATTGTCAATTGCAGTTGCTATACTTTCCACAAAGTCCATCAAAGCATGTGATGTAGTTCGAGACCTTCTGAATCCATATTGTTCTTCACAAATGATGTTATGCTTCAGTAAATAATCATTTAATCTTTTAGCAAATATTTTTTCCAAAATTTTGGAAAATTGTGGCAGGAGTGATATAGGTCTATAATTAGAAAATGTGTGTTTGTCACCAGTTTTAAATAGAGGAATTACTTTGGCTATTTTCATTTGAGAAGGAAATTTACCAGTACTTAGTGACAGATTGCAAATATAATTGAACGGTTTTACTATACAATCAATAACTTTTTTTAATAAAGCCATATCCAAATTATTAAAATCAGTCGAATCAGTTGCGGGACTGGTTGGTTGCTGCGGCGACACTGTGTGGCTCCTGTGCGAAGCTTAGCTAAAAGTAGCATGTGGACATCGCAAACACCTGAAAGATAAACGGGAAAAGCGAACTGGTAAGAATTTTTTTTTCTCTCTCTGGAAAATAAACATTGTGCTGTTCAAACATAATTTTAGAAAAGATTATGTACCTTTTTTTTTCCTTTCATTAATCTGGACTTTCTTTCATTGAGGAAAAAATAGACATTGTGGCTTTGAATGAATTTAGGCTACATGAATTTATGCAACAATGTAAATTAGTTTTTATTAATGTAGACTTTTTTCATGGGGAAAAAAGACATTGTGGCTTTGAGTGGATTTACAGGAATTTACACAAGAATGTGTGGCTTTTTATTTTAAGGTATTTTATTGATATTTTACCCTGATTTTTAAAATATTCTACAATTTTTAGCTGTGGTTTTTGAAATACTTTGTCTTTTCAGTCTTCATGAATTTCATGTAGTTTAATTGTTCTGAGTTAATGCATAATTTGGTTTACAGTTTAAAGAAAAATCATACCAGGTCCCACTTCCATGTCATATTCTGTTATTTCAACATGATCAGTGACGGTTCAGATGAAAGGTTGAATCTAGGATCATTTAAATACACAGTAAATTTTTTTTAGATTTGTTCTTCCAGGAGATGTTGAAAATGTATCCGTAGATGAAAATTTAATTTGGTTTCTGGGGCCCCACAAGGCCTAGACCCCGGCTTCTCTGAGGGGGGGGTGGTTTATGATATTGAGAGCCCATATGTGTGATCACTTATGGCCCAGTCACACGGCACACGACAATTCCTGAATGAAGGGAAAAAGTAAAAAAAAAAGTCACAATTCGTTGAGAAAAGGTGGACGAAAGAGCTTTTATCACCGAACAGTCTGCGAAGCAAGAGCGCAAAAGGGACAAAAGAGGAAATTAACAAAACCGAAGCTCACGATCTCGACGAAACGCACCTGGAGCCACAGCTGGAGCAGTGTGTGTCTGTGTCTCTGCATTCCAGGACTCAGCGCTGGGACGGAGCTCATAGCACCTGAGTCCTGGAGAAACTGCAAACAGAATCTGTGGAGATCTGTGTGCACGTCGGTGGACCACCTGCTCTGGTTCCTTGTCCAGAACAAAAGAGGGATCATGTCCATCATTATCAGAATCCACACTGTCTGTTGACACGCTGCGCAGTCCGTCTTCCTGCAATTTAAAAAAAAAGAAAAAAAAAAAGTGTGCCGTGGTCACTGCTGTATCACAGTATTATGTTCTAAGCCATATATATTTATAACAGAAAACTGTCAAAAGGGAGAATAAATATGTGTAAAGATGATTGAATATATCAGAGCAGTAAATTAGTGAGTGTGAACGCGCGCATTGACTCGCATGTGCGGTTATTCCACCAGCTGATCACTGATCCACAACGTGAATTCTTCCTTCTAGAACAGCTCTTTATATAATCATTTTGATTCATCTACCTGTTGCCACATGTACAGAAGGACTGGATTGTCATTCCTACACTCAGATTGTTATATTTAATAAAAATAATAAGTGCGCGCAGGAGCTCCTGCTGCCGTTGATGCTGCATTCAAGTACCATCGGAAATTACACAACTTTTTTGTTTCAAATTCAACAGTTGCTTGTGGCAAAATAATTAATTATATCCACACAAAAGATTAATTTTGGCCTATGTAAGGTGCCTGAGCCCATTGAAGCTGCCCCCCACACAGATCAAAAAAAATCCAAGCAAGCAGGCTGTTTGCCCTGTAATTTCCGATGTACATGAACGCAGCAGCAGCCTCAGTGCTCACAAACCGGCTTCTGCGCTGTGTGAAATGTTCAGCTGCTCCAACGAAGTCAAATTAAACAATAACGTTACAAAAACTACACAAACGATTAAAAAACGTCAAGAAAGACAGCAAAACGAGACAGACGAATTGAGGTTTTCGTTGCCTTTCGTTCAAAATTTTCAACAGTTTAAAAATCCTGATAAAGCGCCCACTGCAGGAACGAGGCTGCGCGAAGGTTAAACGATGCCAACGACAGTCAACGAAGGTCCAGATTTCTTGTTTCGTCAGGTCTTCGTCACCCTTTGTTAAGTGCCATGTGACTGGGCCATTATATTAACGGGGGAGTTCTACATCTGGCCTGAAAAAGAAGACAAAGCCTGGGTTCCTGTTGAACAGATATTTTCCATTGTTCAGCCACCAACACTTGAAAACAAGCGAGAACAATTTAGATTCCAAAACTTAGAAGCGGTTGACCGCTTGATAACAACAAATGCAGACAGCTAGTTCTGTTCAGTTGAACAGGCCTGGTATTTTTCCGGCCTGAGTTGGATTTCCGGCTTTTGGATCCGGATATAATGCAGCGGAGGCGACAGGTTGCCGTGTAATCCCTATGGAAGGACACGCTGTGGAGATGTCTGTCTGGAGTTTATACTTGACGTGGACATGTCCTGTCTCTGGCAGTCAGCCTGTGAGCAGGACTTGCTTCCCTTTTGTCTTTTATTGAACACAATTATGACAGAGTTTGAGGGGAGAAAGCGAGGAAGTGCAGCAGCAGCCAGTGTTTATTTATTTATTTATTTTTTTGGGTTCGCGTGCGTGCGAAAAATAGTCCGTGAAGATTATTTTATTAATTACACAGATGTATAATAAAACATGTATAATAAAACAAATGGTGACTGGTTTATAACACAATTATGACAGAGTTTGAGGGGGTGGTCCGCGAATGACGTTTAGCGCCGAGAAATATACCGGTTCTTTGTTTAATAAGAGCTGCAAAATATACCCTGTTCTTTGCTTAATAACACGATTTTTCATTGGTCTAGCTCGACGTGATAACCAATCATTGAACGTGTTTTAATGTGGCTCAATCTGCATCAGAACAAAGATCTTTTCTTAGCATTTTTCAGGCGCCTCTTAGACAAAGCGATCAAATTGAAGAAAGAGATTATTTAGTGGATATGATTTTAACCAGTGCAGCCGATTGCCATAGTATTTTGTGTTTTTTATCCATGTTATTTGAAGAGGTCTTAGTGAAAGGATTAAGCATCCGTGACGAGTGTTCAGTATTCAACAAAATTTCAAAATTCAAATTGCTTATGAATTTTGGCATTTCGAAAACAAAATGCTTAGCTTATGTTGTAAGTTAACCATCCATTTTTTTTAAATAATTATGTTTCACATATTTGAAACTCGGAGTAGATGCGAACCCAACCCTTTTCATTTTCTGCCTTGCTTTTCTTTCCACACTGATGTTCGCTTGGACTGGTCTGTTGAATAAACACTAAAATAATTGCCCCGAAAATATGAGCCCAGCAGCAACAGTGTTCAGTGATGGTAGTATGTAGTCAAAACCTGCAGATGTTAGGGGAACCTATGCCCAATTTTTGTTTGTGGTTATTTTATTTTTGCTTTAGAAAACTGCATTGTAAAGCACAAACCACTTGACCTCAAAGATGGTAATGATTGTTTAAAATCTTTAACACTGGGTGTTCCTGAGAGCTTTCCAAGCAGGTTTGAAAAGGCCTAAAATCGCAGCCCCCAGCCCGGTGCTTTGCCTCTGGACCCCATTGGGGACCTAGGTGACCCCCAAACCCCTTGACAAATTATTTTCAGGCGTAGCCATATTGCCTCAATGCCAGCTCCGGTTGAATTTGAAATTGTTTTGCATATATATTTGAGCTTTAATTCCATTGGCATTCATGGAAATCTCTTTTGTGTACATGTACAGTAGTATTTGCCATGTTTAACATCACCCAAACTTTGCATTTTGCCATGTAACATATGTTTAATTCTGTTTCAAACCCTCTCATTATCACCACACATGATTATAACAAGTTATAGGCAAAGTTGTAGTGTCCGTAGACTGTATAATTACGTTGTGTATAGATGCATAAAAAGTATACAGTGAGGAAAATAAGTATTTGAACACCCTGGGATTTTGCAAGTTCTCCCACTTGGAAATCATGGAGGGGTCTGAAATTTTCATCTTAGGTGCATGTCCACTGTAAGAGACATAATCTAAAGAAAAAAAAATTTTCAGTCGGTAGACAGTTTTGCAGACAGCCTGAATTTAGTGCTAAAAACCACACTTGATAAGATTGCGCCTCCTCTATTAAAGCCACGCCTTCCCAAAGCACAGACACCTTGGTTCAACAGTTATTTGCGTGACCTTAGGCAGAAGGCTAGAGGGTTGGAACGGAAATGGCGTAGTTCCAAACTAGAGGTGTTCCACCTTGCCTGGCGTGAAGCTATTTTGGATTATAAGCATGCTTTATTGGCTACGAAGCAGGCGTATTATTCTGAATTGATCAACAAAAACAAGTTCTTGTTTGATACGGTGGCATTTCTTATTCATGGACAGCCACCTGTTGGTCGTTCTCCTTTTTCAGCACAGGACTTTCTGGACTATTTCCAAAAGAAAATAGAAGATATTAGGTTTAGCACATCTCAGCATACTTTGGTCCAATCATTGTATTCAGCTACTGAGCTGGGGACTACTACTGAGGTTCTACCTAGATTCACGGAATTTAACAGTATCTCACAAGGTGTGCTGACGAAACTCGTGATGTCTACTAGAAGCACAACTTGTTTATTTGATCCTATACCAACAAAATTGTTTAAGGATCTTTGGCCCATTCTTGGGCCGACTGTGCTGGAAATTGTTAACCTTTCTTTAAACTCTGGATCTGTTCCGAATTGTTTTAAATCTGCCGTGGTTAAACCACTACTCAAGAAATCTAATCTTGATCCTGGTGTATTGAAAAATTATAGGCCGATATCAAATCTGTCATTCTGCTCTAAAATTCTGGAAAAGGTGGTTTCACGGCAGCTTGTGGATTATCTTACTGAGAATAACCTTTTTGAGCCACTGCAGTCTGCTTTTAGAAGACATCACTCCACAGAAACAGCACTTATTAAAGTAGTTAATGATCTTCTGCGAGCAATGGAATCGGATACTATTACAGCATTGGTGTTGTTGGATCTTAGTGCTGCGTTTGACACAGTTGATCATCATATTCTACTTGATAGGCTGGAAAACTGTTTCGGGATTACTGGAACTGCTCTTGCATGGCTGACGTCTTATCTGTCTGGTCGTTCCCATTGTGTTTTGTGCAATGACACTACCTAAGGGCATGAAGTTCGGGGTTCCGCAGGGATCCGTTCTGGGTCCCCTGCTTTTTTCCCTGTATATGGCACCCCTTGGGAACATTTTGCGGTGTTTCGGGGTTGCTTTTCATTGTTATGCTGATGATACTCAGTTGTATATGCCGATAGCTGCTGGAAATCCTGTCCACATAAAATCTTTACAGGACTGTCTTGCAGCATTGAGAAGTTGGATGTCTAGCAACTTTCTACTTTTGAACTCTGATAAGACTGAAATGATGGTTCTTGGTCCAGCAAGACATCGGCATCAATTTGATCAGCTGACGCTTAGCCTAGGTTCATGTGTTGTACATCATACTGACAAAGTGAGGAACCTTGGGGTAATCTTTGATCCTACGTTGTCCTTTGACCTCCACGTTAGGGACATTACGAGGACTGCTTTCTTTCATCTGAGAAATATAGCAAAGATTCGCCCCATCCTGTCTATGGCTGATGCTGAGACTCTGATTCATGCGTTTGTCTCTTCTAGATTGGATTATTGTAATGCTTTATTTTCTGGCCTGCCGCAGGCTAGCATTCGAGGACTTCAGTTGGTACAGAATGCTGCTGCCAGACGTTTGACACAAAGTAGAAGGTTTGACCACATTACTCCCATTCTGTCATCCCTTCATTGGCTACCGGTTTCTGCCAGATCGGATTTTAAAGTTTTATTGTTGGTTTTTAAAATTGTCCATGGACTGGCACCTTCCTACCTGGCGGACTTGGTTAAGCCCTACGTACCTGCGAGGCCTTTACGTTCGCAGGGCGCAGGGCTTCTGTGTGTTCCGAGGATGAACAAAAAGTCTGTGGGGTATAGAGCCTTCTCCTACCATGGTCCGGCTCTTTGGAACGATCTACCTGCTGTTATTCGTCAGTCTGACACGGTGGAGATTTTTAAATCTAGACGGAAGACCCACTTTTTTAGACTGTCTTATTAATTTTTTAATCTGTTTATGTTTGCTTTGTAATTTTTTTATTCTACTGTGTTTTATCTTTTACTGTGCTTTTCTTGATTTTAATTTTGATTTTAGATTAATTTGTGTTGTTGTGAATTATGTGAAGCGCCTTGGGGTGACTTTGTCGTGATTTGGCGCTATATAAATTAATGAATTGAAATTAAATTGAAAAAATCCGGAAATCACAATGTATGATTGTATGTTACTGCTGCAAATAAATATTTCAACACCTGTGAAAATCATTGTTGATATTTGGTACAGTAGCTGTTGTTTGCAATTACAGAGGTCAAATTTTTCCTGTTTGTTGTTTTTTTTTTTTTTTTTTTTCCACCAGGTTTGCACACACTGCAGCAGGGATTTTGGTCCATTCCTCCACACAGATCTTCTCTAGATCAGCCAGGTTACTGGGCTGTCACTGAGAAACACAGAGTTTGAGCTCCCTCCATTCTCCTTAATACAGTGCAGTCGTTCTGTCCCATGTGCAGAAAAACACCCCCAAAGCATGATGCTTCCACCCCCATGCTTCACAGTAGGGACTGTGTTTTTGGAATGGTACTCAGCATTCTTCTTCCTCCAAGCACGGCGAGTGGAATTAAGACCAAAAAGTTCTATTTTGGTCTCATCTGTAGGGCTGTTTCATCATGGGTGGGGTGGGTGGGTGGGGGGTGTGTGTTAGTGTTGTACTCTTTAATTGTGATCATTACTGAGTTTTTAAAATGCTCAACGCAAAGCCTTCTTTTTTTACGACATCATGCAAGTTTTAGAAGTCCGTGGACACTGGTCTGTGTGTTACAGATACATATCAGTTTCCTCGGATCCTCGGAGATTCGCGGAGGAAAAATGCCACTCAAAGCCTGGCTGTTACGACAGTTGCCATGAAGCGGGACTGGTTGGTTGCTGCGGCGACGCTGTGTGGCTCCTGTGCGAAGCTTAGCTAAACGTAGCATGTGGACATCGCACACTTTTAGAACTTTCAGGTTTTTAAAAGAACAATTTTGCAGCATGTCTGTCACGGAGCGACATCAGACAGAGCGATGATGGTGAGAAAGACGGTTTGAAAAAGTGTGATAAGGACAAGAATCCATGGAATTGTTGCTGGCTTCATGAACACACCTGAAAGATGAACGGGAAACGCGAACTGGTAAGAATTTTTTTTTCTTTCTTTCTTTCTTTCTTTCTTTATTTTTCTCTCTCTGGAAAATAAACATTGTGCTGTTCAAACAGGATTTCAGAAAAGATTATGTGCCTTTTTTCCCTTTCATTAATCTTTCTTTCATTGAAAAAAAGACATTGTGGCTTTGAATGAATTTAGGCTACATGAATTTACACAACAATGTAAATTAGTTTTTATTAATGTAGACTTTTTTCATGGGAAAAAAGACGTGGCTTTGAGTGGATTTACAGGAATTTACACAAGAATGTGTGGCTTTTTTACAAGGTATGTTATTGATATTTTACCCTGATTTTTAAAATATTCTACAATTTTTAGCTGTGGTTTTTGACATGGTTTAACAGTCTTTTCAGTCTTCATGAATTTCATGTAGTTTAATTGTTGTGAGTTGATGCATAATTTGGTTTACAATTAAAAGGAAAATCATTCCAGGTCCTACTTCCACGTCGTATTCTGTTATTTCAACATGATCATTGATGGTTCAAATGAAAGGTTGAATCTAGGATCATTTAAATATGCACTAATTTTGACATTTGTTCTTCCAGGAGATGTTGAAAATGTATCAGTAGTTGAAAATTTTATTTGGTTTCTGGGGCCCCACAATGCCCTAGACCCCCGGCTCCTGGGGACCTGTGCCCCCCCCCAGACCCCCTGTGAATTTTCCTCGGATTTTACAATTTTCATTTCACAGCCCTGCATCTGACCACATAACTTTCTCCCATGACTCCTCTGGATCATCCAAATGGTCATGGGCAAACTTAACATGGGCCTGGACGTGTGCTGATCTAAGCAGGGGAACTTTCCGTGCCATGCATGATTTTAACCCATGGCTTCTTAGTGTATTACCCACAGTAGTGTTGGGAAGGTGTCGTAGCACGGACCCACAACAGGGGGCGCAAATGAACGGACAATGAATAAGCCAAAAAGTAACAATTTAATGTGACAACACACAACTAAATACACAAAATTTGTAAAGTCAATTAACACCAGGTGACGTGTGGGCAGGCTCGAAGATAGAAGACCCCCGACGAGAGAGAAGCCGCGTCCCACACGGCTTCCACCACCAACGGTCTGAAGAACACCGGAGCCGCCAAGTCCCGAGTCCCCAGGTGGCCTCTGTCTTCGGCTGTCGACCCTGGTACTGCTGGCAGAAAGCAAAGACAAGATGAATGAGTGTGAGTCCGCACACTCAGTAATCCACAGTCTGCACACAGTTAGGAGGGAGCACCTCCACCTCCAATCACACACTCGTGCAGCTCCTGTTTAATCCACTTATCTGGTTTGGGGTGTGAGGCGAAGCCGTCGCTGTCACACCAAACGCCAATCCCACAGATAAGGACAAACACCACAGGATAACGGCTGCAAAAGAAGTTCAGATTATTACTCAACGTTTTGAGACAGCAGAGAAAATTACCTCTTCGGTAGTCGATTTCTCGGCGGGGAGGTGGAGTTGCAGTCCGGCTTATATAGTGGTGTAGATGAGTGACAGCTGTCACTTCTTCTGGGTCTGGCGCCCTCTCGTGCTTGGAGCCTGCACTCCAAGCAGGGCGCCCTCTGGTGGTGGTGGGCCAGCAGTACCTCCTCTTTAGCGGCCCACACAACAAGTAGGGCTGCACGGTATTGGAAATTAGTGCGATATGCGATATGGATGTCTAGTATTGCGATAACGATATGTCGCGATATTTTTTCTTTTTACCTAATATACATGACCAATAAGAAAAAATATCTATAAAATTTATACCAACAAATATGCATTTCAAATATTGCATTTATTTACATGTTCACATGTTTCTTCATGCAAAACAATCACTTTCAAGCAAAAGTTGAACCAAACCTTAACCCATTTAGGGTTTGTACTTTTAAAAATAAAAAAAATTAAATCTCTAAACTTCCAAATACTTCTCAGTGAATTTAACCCATTTAGGGTTTGTACTTTTAAAAATAAAAAATAAAATCTGAAAAACTGAAAGCAATCCCTTGCTGTTTTGTACCTGAAATATTAAAATATGTTTATTATCACTAAATGTGATGTGCAAATAGATTTACTTTCTTAATTTTTGGTACTTAACCCTTACAAAAGGCTCACCGGATTATAAAGTGCGGCCTCAATTAGCGGGTACTTAACCTGTACAAAAGGTGCACGCTAAAACATATAGTCTACAAAAAAAAAAGGTCACGGAAGCAAAACGGTGAGTTTATTTGAACTTTTTAACAACTTTGAAGGATACCTGTAGTATACAGTAACTACCGGAGGAGTGGCGGAGGTAAGTGTATGTACCACGGACTAACAAACTCTTCTCTGATTGGTTTATCGCTGGCAGCGTACGTACTCTACGCTACCAGCGTACGTACTTTACGTATTACATAATGTTCTCCGATTGGTTTATTGCTGCCAGGGTACCTACTCTACACTGCTAGCGTACATACTTTATGTATTACGTCCTTGTGTCAGCGGAAAATGGTCCGATATTCCGACGGTCGAAGACGGTCGTTTTTACCGATTTTGGAATTCAGTGCGCACATAAGGCGCACTGGATTATAGGGCGCACGGCCGATTTTTGTGAAAATTTAAGGCTTTTAGGTGCTCCTTATGGTGCGGAAAATATGGTAAACTTAAGTATCCAGGCCTTCACTGAGTGAAAATTGCTTCAAACAACAAATAGCAGGTTCAAATCTTAACAGTAAAAGTAAACTACTTCAAGTTTTTGGCCAAGAACCTTAACCCATTTAGGGTTTGTACTTTTAAAAATAAAAAATAAAATCTCTAAACTTAAAGTGCCATTGAGAAGTATTTGGAAGCTAGAGCTTTACAACAAAAAACTGAAAGCAATCCCGTGCTGTTTTGTACCTGAAATATTAAAATATGTTTATTATCACTAAATGTGATGTGCAAATAGACTTGCTTTCTTAATTTTTAATATATCAAAAAATGTAAACTTAAAAGTATCCAGGCCTTCACTGAGGTAAAATTACTTCAACAAATAGCAGGTTCACATCTTAACAGTAAAAGTAAACTACTTCAAGTTTTTGGCCAAGAAAACCAGCATGTTGACATTGACAGGTTTTAAACAAGTGCGATCACATGTGACATTACATTAAACATTAAAGTCTCTCTGAAGGTGAGCTACTTGCTGGTATACAGAGGTATTTTCTGGCACATTTACTCAACTGGGGAAAGTTGACATGATGAACTTGCCACCAAGACAGAGGGTTAGCTTCACTGTCAATGGTGGGAGACACGAGGTAGCTGTTGAGTTCCACATCCACTGCATGTGATGATGATGTACTTGAATTTGGAGCTGGGACGCTCTTGAAAAAACTACCCAGGGATTTTTTTTGGACTGCTTTTGGATGTCTTCAGGTGGATCCACATTGTCATGCTGGCTTTGCTCCTTAAAGATACAGTTTGAAATTATTAAATTGGAATGTTATTAAATGATGTTTGAACAGATTACTGTGACACACTTTACCTTTGTTTCTTCAGCTTCTGAAATCACTCGGACCTTGATTTCATGCAACTTGTCATTGCTGATGTAGTCTGCTTTAAACCGAGGATCCATAAGGCAGGCCATATCCAGCAATTCTTGGGAGGATGGATGGTCATATTTAGAGTTCAAATAGTCCAGTATCTTTTTCTTTATTGACTTTGTCAAATCACTGTCTTGTTCTTTTGCAGCGAGAATTGAGGTGTTGAAACTGTGAAGCACAGGTTTCACACATGAAATGCTCACATAGCTTTCACTTGAAAGGGCATCAGTGAAATCCTGTAGAGGCTGCAATGCCTGGTTTATGGATTCCAGAACATCTATGGCCTGCCAAGTTGGAACCAAATGTCTGGACTTCCTATCAGCTGACAGGACATCACTTAGGGCTCTTTGCTGCTCAAGAACTCTTTGAATCATCTGTTGTCTAGACCCCCATCTTGTGGGGCATTCAGTTATCAGTGCATGCTCTGGGAGGTTGTGTTCTTTGTGCTTTTGTCAGGGCAGTCTTCTCCCTCCAACTGTGGGAGAAGTGGCCCACCAACTTCTTGCAAAGTCCAACAGCTCTTGTAATGCGATCCTCACCTTTGACTGCATTTTCTGAAACAAAAGACAGACAAAACAAGAAAAGCTTAATGCATTTTGTATTGACATCAATGCAACATTAATTCCAACTTGCAGTATATAAAAGATAAACATATTCATTTAACCCTATAACGCCAAGTGTATCATATTTGATAAAGGATTTTCTGAGATGTCTGCAGCTTCATCAGTGTGATATTTTCTCCCCAAAAAACCCGTTGTATACAATGAGATACTTGTAGTGCACAGACAAACCACCAGATGTCAGTATCTTATGCATCAGATGGCCTTCAGATGAGACATTCATAATGGCTGCCTGAAACAAGTGATCCACAGTAATTTCCCTAAGAAAATGCAGCATTTTACAGGTTTGAAATGTTATGTTTGCTCTGGATTTAAAATGGATGTTTTTATGCTAGAATGCCCAATGTAACAAATATGATACAAATAAAAACTCATATATGCAAAAATGTTTTTTTTTTTTTTTGGTGGGTTTGTTAAAAGGTCCAATAAAGACTCTTGTTTCAAAAAATTAGAATTTGCTGACGATTATTTCACATGGTGGGCTTTATAGGGTTAAGTGTTATAGTAAATTAGGGCTATATGTCTTGAGAGTAAAGTGTTTTTTTTTTTTTTTTTTTATCTTTAACACTTACCAATTGCCAGATGCAGGCGATGGCCAAAGCACTGCACTCTGAACCAGTTGTTGACCTCAGCAGCCTTCACCACGTTCGCTCCATTATCTGTTGTGATGGCCACTTGTTTGTGTTCGGGCAAGTTCCAGTTGTTCAAAACATCCCGCAGGGCAGCAGCAATGTTTTCACCAGTGTGTGAGTCGGGGAAGTATGCTACTTCTAAGCAGCGTGTAATGAGCTCAAATTTGCATGTCAAAAAGTGCACGGTAAAACTCATGTAAGGCTCAGTGGTTCGACTGGACCACAAGTCAGTGGTGCTAGCATAAAAATCCACTTCATTGAGCTCTGCCTTGACGGACTTCACACACGCATCATACATCTCCGGAATAGGTACTTGGGAAAAATATGTCCGAGATGGCACTTGGTATCTCCGGTTGAACTCTTTTACCATCTCCAAAAACCCCTCTTTAGACACTGCATTAACAGAGAGCGTGCATTTTGCAATGTATCTTGTTATGGCTGCAGTTAAAGCTTTGTGTCGCTTCAAAGTTTTCTCATAAGGAGCGACAGAAGCGAAACTATCATTTATGTTCATTTGTGAACTTGCCTTTCGTTTGCTTGACTTTACCGGAGTAGGCTGTGGATTTTTAGATGTTAAATATACATTGTAAAGTTCCTTGTGGTTGTATTGAAGGTGGCTGTGGAGGTTTGTCGTGTTTCCTCTTGATGTAGCCACTATTTTTCGGCATGACTTGCAAAGAACTTGTCTGTGATTCGTCCTGTGTGGAAAAACCGAAGTAGTCCCAAATTCCGGAGGTGTAGTGTCTTTTAGGAACAAGTTGCTCTCTGTTTTTGTCTCCTTTCGTCTCTTCCTTCCCCGCCATGCTTGTCTTCCTTCTGTGTGTGTACGTGCTCACTGCTCCGCTGAGAGCATGTGCTCGCTCTGACCAATAGCGACGCGGCACCTTCACATTTAAGGTCGCGCCAGATTGGTCAAAGTGCGGACATAAAGAAAGACCTGATTTATACATTAAATAATTAGAAATTATCGCGCATCTCTTAGATATGCCTATCGCACGTGCCAATATCGCGATGGTGATATTTTTTTGATATATCGTGCAGCCCTAACCCACAGTAACCTTGGAAACAGTGGTGCCAGCTCTCTTCAGGTCATTGGCCAGCTCTTCCCATGCAGTTCTGGGCTAATTCCTCACCTTTCTTAGGATCATTGATACGCCACGAGGTGGGATCTTGCATGGAGCCCCAGTCCGAGGGAGATTAACAGTCATGTTTAGCTTCTTCCATTTTCTAATAATTGCTCCAACAGTTGATCTTTTTTCACCAAGCTGCTTGGCAATTGCCCTGTAGCCCTTTCCAGCCTTGTGGAGGTCTACAATTTTGTCTTTGGTGTCTTTGGACAGCTCTTTGGTCTTAGCCGTGTTAGTAGTTGGAGTCTTACTGATTGTGTGGGGTGCACAGGTGTTTTTATGCAGCTTACAACCTCAAATAGGTGCTTCTAATTTGGAATAATAAGAGGAGTGGAGGTGGACTTTTTAGAGGTGGACTAATGGGTCTTACGATACAACACCTACTTTGCCATCAGTTTGTTGACAAGATGGCAGAAGACAGGTTTGCGTCTGTTAGCGACGCTGACTTAAAACGAATTTTACACACAAAAGATGCGAAGAACACCCGCAGAAATACACAGTCAGCAGCCATGTCACTGAAAAGGGACATGCGCCCAACTTTGAAACTTATGACAGACGGATGCTTGAAGTCTGAAGTTTTAGAAAGTGAAAATATCAGATATAAAGTGATGAAAATAAGTATTTGAACACCCTGCGATTTTGCAAGTTCTCCCACTTAGAAATCATGGAGGGGTCTGAAATTTTCATATTAGGTGCATGTCCACTGTGAGAGACATAATCTAAAAAAACCCCGGAAATCACAATGTATGAATTTTTTTTTTGTTGTTGTTATTTATTTGTTTGTTACTGCTGCAAATAAATATTTCAACACCTGTGAAAATCAATGTTAATATTTGGTACAGTAGCTGGTTTGCAATTACAGAGGCCAAAAGTTTCCTGCAGTTTTTCACCCAGGTTTGCACACATTGCAGCAAGGATTTTGGCCCATTCCTCCACACAGATCTTCTCTAGATCAGGCAGGTTACTGGGCTGTCGCTGAGAAACAGAGTTTGAGCTCCCTCCAAAGATTTTCTTTTGGGTTTAGGTCTGGAGACTGGCTAGGCCACTCCAGAACCTTGATATGCTTCTTACGGAGCCACTCCTTGGTTATCCTGGCTGTGTGCTTCGGGTCATTGTCATGTCGGAAGACCCATCCATGACCCATCTTCAATGCGCTAGCTGAGGGAAGGAGGTTGTTCCCCAAAATCTCGCAATACATGGCCCGGGTCATCCTCTCCTTAATACAGTGCAGTCGTCCTGTCCCATGTGCAGAAAAACACCCCCAAGCATGATGCTTCCACCCCCATGCTTCACAGTAGAGACGGTGTTTTTGGGATGGTACTCAGCATTCTTCTTCCTCCAAACACGGCGAGTGCAATTAAGACCAAACAGTTCTAGTTTGGTCTCATCTGACCACATAACTTTCTCCCATGACTCCTCTGGATCATCCAAATGGTCATAGGCAAACTGAAGACGGGCCTGGACGTGTTCTGATTTAAGCAGGGGAACCTTCCGTGCCATGCATGATTTTAACCCATGACATCTTAGTGTATTAGGCACAGTAACCTTGGAAACAGTGGTGCCAGCTCTCTTCAGGTCATTGACCAGCTCCTCCTGTGCAGTTCTGGGCTGATTCCTCACCTTTCTTAGGATCATTGATACGCCATGAGGTGGGATTTTGCATGGAGTCCCAGTCTGAGGGAGATTGACAGTCATGTTTAGCTGCTTCCATTTTCTAATAATTGCTCCAACAATTGATCTTTTTTCGACAAGCTGCTTGGCAATTGTGCCGTAGCCCTTTCCAGCCTTGTGGAGGTCTACAATTTTGTCTCTGGTGTCTTTGGACAGCTCTTTGGTCTTAGCCATGTTAGTAGTTGGAGTCTTACTGACTGTGTGGACAGGTGTCTTTATGCAGCTAACGACCTCAAATAGGTGCATCTAATTTGGAATAATAAGTGGAGTGGAGTTGGACTTTTTAGAGGCGGACTAACAGGTCTTTGAGGGCCAGAATTTTTGCTGATTGGCAGGTGTTGAAATACTTATTTGCAGCAGTAACATGCAAATAAATTACTAAAAAAAAAATCATACATTGTGATTTCCAGATTTGTTTTTTTTTTTTTTTTTTTAGATTATGTCTCTCACAGTGGACATGCACCTAAGATGAAAATTTCAGATCCTTCCATGATTTTTAAGTGGGAGAACTTGCAAAATCGCAGGGTGTTCAAATACTTATTTTCCTCACTGTATGTTTTAGTTTTTAAAGTGATGCACTAATTTTGAAGGTTTTAGTGTGGACATGCTGTGTCTAGGTGCATTATGGGTAATCTCAGTACATTCACGACAGGAGAGATGCATTTGAGACGCTCTGATCAGGCTCCACACGGACTTCAGCATTAAACCCTTTGTGCCTCTCTCGTGAATATATTCTCTGGGTTTATAGACGTTGTTGTTTGTTTTATGTAAAAATGCCAGAAGAAGCCCAGGTTGCGTCTCCATTATTTTCAATAAGCGAAGTGCACAACGCATCTGCGCATGCGTGGGTCAAACGGGGGCAGAAATACCAAATGCCACACTCACACCGCTCCCATTGAATTTCGTATACAGTAGCATTAGCGGACTGTAAAAGTTAAGGCTGACAGGGTTTGTTTCAAAGGCTTTAAGCCTTAAGCGATGCATACAATAATGACAGGTGCGCATTGTGCTGTTTTCAAATGCTCAAACGGAATTTATAGGCTTGAAAGTTGGCTGAAAACACACGATTGCAAAGCTCTGCCGAGTCCACCCAAAGACGGAAAGAAGAAGAAATGTGGTTGTAAACCTCTGTTCATTCTACACAATTTCCCCACAGAAAAGAAAGATCCAGATGGACATAAAAGTTGGACTAAAATTGTAAGTTTCTTGCACACATTTATTTTGTCAATATCCTGAAACTGTGCCGAATTGTAATGTGGCTAATGACGCCGTTTTCGTACATCGGTTATGACTGTAATGTCGCGCCATGAATGACGTGGCGTGTAATATTGTAAAATTGACATGTTCTATAAACAAACTGCATGCATGCACATATCACTGTATGTCTGTCAACTTATCAAAACAAACGTGACGCCAAAGAGGTTATATGTGAGACTCACCTTCATTGTTTCAAGCCGGTGGAGTAGTGATTTCTCATCCCTGCTTAGCAAATATTCTGCAGTATCCACAGTTTCAGACTCTGGACTTCGTCTAACCATCCGCCAGGTGCCTTCAAGGGGTCAGAAATTTGTTAGTCTCTAACTATCAACAAGGACTGCTCTCTGCGGCTCTCTCTTCCTCCTTTGTCAGCACTAACGGTAGTTTCTGTAACAATGCAGCACATGCAAGCACAGCCAGCTCTTCTTTCCGCTTCTGTCCACTGCCATATGTAGTCCTGGTTGTAACAGGCAATCCGCGGAGCTTACAAAAACGCTTTAAATCGTCAACTTTCCAGCAGTTGAAATGATCCAAATCACAGCACTCCTCGCTGCTTTCTGCCGCCATAGCTTGTGGGTTGGTAGTCGAAAAATTTAGCCTACCCATAATGCACTGCGCGGCCTGAGATGCGCACTTTGCTTATTGGAATCGTGAGTTGCAATCGCTTGTTTTTGGTCTTTAGAGTCCTGCTCATGTCAAACACTGTCTGTCATCTTTGTTCCAGAGTAATATATGTCTGAAATTCAGTTTGCGTTTATTAAATTCCACGCATCTTAAATGCAGCAGACATGGATTATCTTTAATTTTGTTTTGGCAAGTTTTCATGGTCTCTGCTGCCATCTACTGGCCAGTAGTGTTCATGGCAGTGTGAGCGCCTGGACGCCAGTAGATGGCAGTGTTCTATTTATTTTGACCCCGGTTATATCAGACGGTTGTCTATCACAACTTGGCTTTTTATTTATTTTTTTAACAAATTTAAAAAAAGGCATATTTTACAAAAGCACATTTATATGTAAACACCAACACACACACACACCTCACATTAACGTGTTTGTTTTTATATAGAATGAATGAGTCAAGCAATCAGTGTTGGTGGTGGTTCATTTACCCATAATCCCTTTGGCATCTGTCTGTGTTTGTTACAAAACTTCAGAATTAGTGCATTATTTAAAAGTAAAAGATATATTATATTTTAACTTTGTACAGATGACAGAATTGACATTAATGGAGTTATTCTGTCAGTATTATTTTATTTATAAATCAAAACCATAAGTCAGCACTGCTTTATTTTCCAAGACCTCGGCCTCACAACGACATTGCTATTGAGTAGAGAGTTGAGCTTCGCTGTTCCTCTCAACTGCTTCACTGCGACAAGCTATGTAGTAAACAGGAGCTTCCAGCAGTGGGCAGGGCACTCAAAGACAGAAGTGCTGACTCATTGTTTGGGTCTGTGGTTGTCTTTGATGCTACCAGAAGCGATTGTGGTGTTAAAACTCAAAATCAGCTTGTTAGTAGTTGCAAGTGTATTGGAAGCAATACTGAAAATTATCGGTTAGCTGTAGCTTCCGATACAAAGTTATCGGCTAGCTATAGCTTCCGATACAAAGTTATCGGTTTATCTTTATAAAAGATAACTTTTCAGTTAGCTGTGCCCACCACTGCATACCTGCCATTTTGGATTTCGCACAAGGGATTGTGGGAATAGCGTGCCTGCTGCAGACTCGGAGACACACCCAGAAAGTAATCAGAAGGCTCAGAATGCCAGAGATTACTTGTGTCCCTGGATGCTTCAATAACCACCTTAGGGATAAACATGTGAACTTCTATGATTTTTTTCTAAGAATGCAACACTTAGAAATAAGTGGATTCACAATATAGTCAGGGCTGTGAAAATTCAGTGGATCCGCGAAATTCCGTGGATTTCATCATGGGGAGGAGGAGGGGGGTGTTAGTGTTAAACTCTGTAATTGTGATTGTCACTGAGTTTTTATAATGTCTATCGCAAAGTGTTCTGTTTTTTTTTTTTCAACATCGTGCAAGTTTTATAAGTACGCGGCGGTCCGCTGACACTGATCTGTGTGTTAGATACAAATGTGTCCTTGCATCTGCGGAGTTTCGAGGAGAAAAAGGCCTGGCTGTTGCGACAGTTGTTCTAAAAAGCGGAACTGGTTGGTTGCTGCGGCGACGCTGTGTGGCTCTTGTGCGACGCTTAAGCTAAACATAGCATGTGAGCTTTTAGAGCTCTAAAGTTTTTAAAAGAAGAATTGTGCAGCATGTCTGTGTCACGGACTGACGTCGGGCAGAGAGAAGACGGCGAGAAAGACTTTGAAAAAGTCTGATAAGGACAAGAATCTGTGGAATTGTCACTGGCTTCATCAACACATTTGAAAGATGAAACAGGAAAAGCAAACTGTACCCTCAGTAAACACGATAAGCAGGGTTCGATTTTAGCGGTTACCCGGGAACCCGTGGCACCCTACTTTTGGGGCAGGCACACAACTCTTCAGACTTGCATTCCCGACTGGAATCCACCTTTTTTATTTCGTAACTGTACAGAAATCTATCAAATTTGGACAAAATTTGCGCAGAATTTGACTTTCTGAGACCGACACATACACAAAACGTCATCAAAAAATGTTCTTCTCCTCTGTTTGTAATGCCGCGTTTTATTATACACAGATCAAATGGAGCGTTTTTGAGGGAAGAGCGAACAGCAGCCATCGGAGAGTTGTTTTTTTTTTAATTCTCTACGTGCGCGCGCGAGCAAATCATCCGTGAAGATTATTTTATTTATTAACTACACAGATGTATAATAAAAGCAAATGGTGATTGGTTTATAAACACAATTATGACAGAGTTTTTGAGGGAAGAGCTGCCTTAGATTCTGAGCTTAATTCTGATTCTGAGGAAGAACACCTTGAAGTGCTGCAGAGAATGGCAGATGACCATGATGACTGCTAATAGATTTTCTGTAATCACAAGTGTAATCAACACTCATGGCAGCCATGATTGTTAATGGGCTGGATGTTTAATAAAACATCGGCAGCTGAGATGACCCCATGCCAATCTGCCTGTGCATATTGGCATGGGGTCATCTCAGCTTCTGACAAGGTTAGAAAATTTCGAAATTTCAGAAAATATTACTCCAAAAACACAAAAATTCCCTTCCATAATTTCATCCTGTCTGATGAAGGGTGAGGCCCGAAACGCCACCTTTGGTGTGTTATTAAAGGCTTGTTTTGGAGCTAACTGGCTGTGCGGATCTCTTTCGTTTTTTGTTCTTCCATAATTTCACCCCAAATCTGCCCCAGATATCACCAGAATGCACAATTTGCATCCTTTTATATCAAAATTTTGTGGGGGGCATGCCCCCAGACCCCCCTAGTTGCCTTGCTGCTATGCTGCGTAGCAGTAGGTTTGGTACCGAACTTTTCTGAGGGGCACCAAACTTTTCAGATTTTGGTGCCCTTAAGGCACACAACTATTTATTCTAAAAGGCAAACCCTGACCATAAGAATGTTTCTCTTTCTGGAAAAAAACATTGTGCTGTTCAAACATGATTTTAGACAAGATTGTGTGACTTTTTTCATTATTCTGGACTTTCTTTCATTGGAAAAAAAAGACTGGCTTTGAATTGATTTACACAAGAATGTAAATGAGTTTTTATTTATGTAGACTTTTTTCATGGGAAAAAGACAATGTGGCTTTGAGTGGATTTACAGGAATTTACACAAGAATACGAGGTCTGTTAGAAAAGTATCCGACCTTATTATTTTTTTCAAAAACCATATGGATTTGAATCACGTGTGATTGTGTCAGCCAAGCTTGAACCCTCGTGCGCATGCATGAGTTTTTTCATGCCTGTCGGTTGCTTCATTCGCCTGTGAGCAGGCTTTGAGTGAGGTGTGGTCTACCCCTCTCGTCTATTTTTTATTGCGAATAAATGTCTGAACGATTTGGATCTTTGCTGCATCAGTTTTTTTCCAGAAACTGTAAGAGACCTCCAGGTGGACACCATTCCAAAAATTAATATGGCTTTCAGGGACGATTTTATGGGGATTAAACAGATTAAGGAGTGTTACTGCCCCTTTAAGGACGGCCCACAACTGCTGAGAGCGCAGCGCGCTCCCAGCGCCAATGGACAGGCTGACACTCCGCACAAACAACCAGATCATTTCCAACGTGAAAGCTTTGTTGATCCGGGACCTCGTCTGACTTTCACAAAAAGGCAGAAGATGTGGACATCAGCACTTTTTCCAGCACATTCCACCGTTACAGGAGTTTTTTTTTTCCATGGAAAAAGAAGCCGAGGGACGCGCCACGGAGCCGTTCATTACGCGGGACAAAACCACCTCGGTGTCCGTCTCACAGGACGGCTTAAAGGTGGATTTCAGACGGATTCCGGTTGCTTTCCAGTCGTGTGAATATCCGATTGTGATTGTGCATGAGCTGAACATGCCAGAACATGTCCTGTGAGGCTTCATCACGGCATTTCTTTTCGCCATGCAGCTCCGCCGCGACGCGCAGAATTCCTCCGCCTTTGTTCCTCTTTCCATGACAAAAACTCATATAACAGTGAAATGTGCCGTTCATTTCTAAACTGGACGCTGTCTTGATCCGGTATGTCCTCTGACTAGCACAGGAATTGTGAAAAGACGTGGACATCAGCACTTTTTTGGCACATTAAGACAGACGGGCAGAGGAGTTCGGTGCTTCGTGGTGCAGCCGCTCGGCGCAAAGAAATGCTGTGATGAAGCCTCACAGGAGATGTTGGGGCTTGTCCAGCTCAAGCTCAATTTCTCGGATATTCACACGACAGAAAAGCAACCGGAATCTGTCTGAAAGCCGTCCTGAGAGACCAACACCGAGGTGGTTTTGTGCCGCGTCAAGAACGGCACGGTGGCGCGTCCCTCGGCTTCTTTTTCCATGAAAAAAAAACTCCTGTAACGGTGGAATGTGCCAGAAAAAGTGCTGATGTCCACGTCTTTTCACAATTCCTGTGCTAGTCAGAGGACATACCGGATCAAGACAGCATCCAGTTTAGAAATGAACGGCACATTTAACTGTTACAGGAGTTTTTGTCATGGAAAGAGGAACAAAGGCGGAGGAATTCCGCGCGTTGCGGCGGAGCTGCATGGCGAAAAGAAACGCCGTGATGAAGCCTCACAGGACATGTTCTGGCATGTTCAGCTCATACACAATCACAATCAGATATTCACACAACTGGAAAGCAACCGGAATCCGTCTGAAATCCACCTTTAAGCCGTCCTGTGAGACCAACACCGAGGTGGTTTTGTCCCGCGTAATGAACGGCTCCGTGGCACGTCCCTCGGCTTCTTTTTCCATGAAAAAAAAACTCCTGTAACGGTGGAATGTGCCGGAAAAAGTGCCGTCCTTAAAGGGGCAGTAACACTCCTTAATCTGTTTAATCCCCATAAAATCATCCCTGAAAGCCATATTAATTTTTCAAATGGTGTCCACCTGGAGGTCTCTTACAGTTTCTGGAAAAAAATTGATGCAGCAAAGATCCAAATCGTTTAGACATTTATTCGCAATAAAAAATAGACAAGAGGGGTAGACCACACCTCACTCAAAGCCTGCTCACAGGCGAATGAAGCAACCGACAGGCATGAAAAAACTCACGCATGCGCACGAGGGTTCAAGCTTGGCTGACGCAATCACACGTGATTCAAATCCATATGGTTTTTGAAAAAAATAATAAGGTCGGATACTTTTCTAACAGACGGCGTATGTGGCTTATTTACCATAAGGTGTGTTTTTTTTTTTTTTTTTAACCATGATTTTCAAAATATTCTACAATCTTTAGCTGGGGTTGTTGAAATGCTTTAACAGTCTTTTCAGTCTTCATGAATTTCATGTAGTTTAATTGTTCTGAGTTAATGCATAATTTGGTTTACAATTAAAAGGAAAATCATTCCAGGTCCTACTTCCACATCATATTCTGTTATTTCAACATCATTGACTGCAAATAAAAGGTTGAATACAGGGTCCTTTAAATATGCACTAATTTGGAGATTTTTTTTTTTCCCATGAGATGCTGAAAATGTATCATTGGATTAAAAAAATAATTTGGTTTCTGGGATCCCATGGGGTCCGAGACCTTGGCTCCTGGAGGCCTATACCCCCCAGACCCCCTACAAATTTTCCTCAGATTTCACAATTTTCATTTCACAGCCCTGCATAGTAGAAGGCCTACCTGAAGCATGTATGCACATCATTTAGGAGAGGATAACTCAGCTGTTCTAGACTAATATGATAATCAAGCTCTGCTTGAAACAACAAAGCAGCGCTGCGACTTCCTGCTTTGCTGGGTCTTTGTTTTGCTGGATTTTCGGAAGCGGCAGGTCCGCAATTTTTTCATTTATCCCCGTCAAAGCCATTTAAAGATGTCAGTCGTCACCTTTGTACAGACTAAAGCCCTTTTCATACCGAGGCTGCTTCGAGTTGCTTCCTATGGCATCATGGTGACGCAGGAATGTCTGCATCAGGTGCGCGCAGCGGGGGGGAGAGAGGAGGTGAGGACGCAGCCTGCAGGTTCTCTGCACAGAGTAATTAAAGTGCACAGTTCGGCTGCAGCCAAACTGTACATTCTGATTTCTCTTCTAGTTTATATTTATTCTTGTGCTGAGCTGCAGGTGTGCACTCTGAGTTCTGTTATAGTTTATCGTTCCTTCTTTGACGAACCGTCTGTGAGTAAATGTGGAGATGTCTGGAGTTATACTTGATGTGGACATGTCCTGTTTCTGGTAATCAGTCTGTGAGCAGGACTTATCCTTTTTTTAGCACAGTTATGAGAGAGTCTCCTCGAACTGCCACCTTATCATGGTGGGGGAGTTTGCGTATCCGGATGATCCTAGGAGTTATGTTGTTGGGGGCTTTGTGCCCCTGGTAGGGTCTCCTAAGGCAAAGAGGTCCTAGGTGATGGGTCAGACTAAGGGCAGCTCAGAAGCTCCTATGACCAGTACAAAATCAAAGACCGAGACATCGCCCGGTATGGTGGAGCCGGGTACCCACCTTGGAGCCAGGTCTGGGTTTGTGGCTCGCACGCGAGCACCTGGTGGTTGGGCCTTACCCCATGGGGCCCGGCAAGGCTCAACCCGAAAGAGCGACGTGGGCCCGCCCTCCTGTGGGTTCACTACCTGCAGAGGGGGCCATCAGGGTCAGGTGCAGAGAGGATTGGGTGGCAGTCGAGGGTGGGTGGCCCAGCGGCCCAGTCCGCACTCACAGCCCTTGGCTGTTACGTGGAACGTTACCTTGCTGGGGGGGAAGGAACCTGAGCTTGTGCGTGAGTTTGAGAGATACCGACTAGAGCTGGTCAGGAAGTCCAGCTCTGTCCT